>NW_027361675.1:0-22500 GCF_039654945.1 Dendrobates tinctorius
CTAGAGATTTGATGACGCTGAACTATTGTCTCAGGCCCAGTAGAGATTACACCTCAATGTAACAGGCTGAAATTGGATGGTGTATGACAAGGTGGAGGGTGTATGTAGTATTGGTGAGAATTTGAATCTCACTAGAGATTTGAGGACGCTGAACTATTGTCTCAGGCCCAGTAGAGATTACACCTCAATGTAACAGGCTGTAATTGTATGGTGTATGACAAGTTGGAGGGTGTATATAGTATTGGTGAGAATTTGGATCTCACTAGAGATTTTAGGAGGCTGACAATGATGCTCTCAGTCCAAGTATGGCAGCAGGCAGCCTAATAAGAAGGACTGCTGCACACAAAAGTGTGGAAAAATGAACGCTTGGTAACTGTGCAGAAAAGAGGAAGAAAAGTATTTTTGCTTTTAAAAAAGCAGTTTGCACAGCAGTGTGCAAACAGCAATGCAGCTATCAGGGAGCCTTATAAGGCAGCCTAATAACCAACAGAGCTGATGCACAAAAAAATAGCCTCCCCTGTCACTGCATACAAACTGTTGTGTTGTACAGTGGAAATCGCTAACAGCAGAAGCAGTTTTTTGGTTCTTCTTCCCTGCCTAACGCTCTCCCTTATTCTGAATCAGCAGCAGCAACCTCTCCCTAATGCTAAGATCGGCAGAAATAAGATGGAGGTCGGTGTGCATGCCTTTTTATAGCCCCTGTGACGCCACACAAAGCCAGCCAATCACTTGCATGCCCTTCTCAAAGATGGTGGTGACCGATGCCTATGTCATCGCGTTGCCCACAGTGTGCGTCCTCCATTATTGGCTGAAAAAGGGTGCTGGAAGCATCATTTGAAACGCGACTTTGGTGCTCGGGTCACCGATCTTGTGGCCAACCTCACGCTATGGTCGGGTTTCGTTTCATGAAACCCGACTTCAGCGAAAGTCGCCGACTTTTGAATTTGACCGACCCGTTTCACTCAACTCTAGTGCTAACACTTTCAGCCATGATTTAAAGGTCTTTCTATTACAGTCCCATAAACACTTTGTGTGTCTATTGGTCTAGTGCTTTATTGAACCCGAGGAAGGAGCAAGTTGCACACTGAAATGCGCTGTACTTAACTTTTTTAATAAACCTACCTTTTTTGGCACCTATCTTCTCATCCTCTTTTGAATAGCACCCATCTTTGAACCATGTATTCCTAGCCATTCATTCGATCACACCTCTTGTCTGGATGGCAGCAAACTTCAGAGGAACACAACCAACGGCATCAGCCTAAACCTGCTGTGAGTTATTTGTACTCTGACCATGCTGTTTAGAGAGTTGGGCCTAGTTTCTAGCAGAACTCCCAAAAGTTAGTTCTAAATAATTGGCACTATTGGTCTTTTGATTTATTACAACAGAAAACACCCCTCTTTTGCTTTTTCTAGTCTTGATGACCTTTGTGATTCTTGACAAAGGCTGCAGAAACGTATCAATGTACCCACATTAATGGAACATTTTGGAATGCATTTATGTCCTTGGGGTACAACATCGCTTGTGGTGTACTAACCATCTGCAACTACCGACTATTAATTTACTAATGATAAATATGCATGTAAAATTATTATATTTATTTAAATAATATCTGTGAATCTTTTATTGGCATGCACAATAACACTACAACAAGAACATGAAGACACAGTATGCCAGCAGAATGTTGAGTGTTAAACCCATTTTGGTCTTTTGTTTAAGCTGTCACTGTATCCTTACCTGAACCTGATTTACCTCCGTAATAGGAATACTACAGTACGGATTCTCAAAAGAAGTCACTTTTGTTATCATGATTAACCCAATCATTGGGTTGTTATAGGCATGTGTTTCTAATGGGCTCAGGGTGGTAGCCGTGGGCGAGTGAATCATGTTCCGCACCCCAACACGCTAGAGAAAAACGGGGTCCGTTTCCAGTGTGTGTGTGTGTGTGGTGTGTGTGTGTGTGTGTATGTGTGTGTGATGCTGTTGTTACCATGGACACTTCTAAGCTCCTCTGGTCCACCAGGCTTGGTGTGTCATTATTCCCTGTGACTTCATGAATGGCAAACCACAACAGTCCATAAACGCAAGCTTATCTTTAGTAAAAATTGTAATAGCACAAAGCAAACAGCAGTAGCTGCTGACATCATTTTTTTAAGTTACACAAGTGACATGTTTCCAGAAAACATCTTCAGCTGCACAGTTGGTAAAATCTGCTGAATAGATTTAAGGAGGACTTGCAATCTTCCTACCTGAACTTTAGCTGAACCTTCCAGTGACCACTATCTTCATTCCACTGTTTTGGGAACCAGGGAAATGAAGCACAAGGAAATACCACATTACTGTTTGT
Organism: Dendrobates tinctorius; assembly: GCF_039654945.1. Lineage (NCBI taxonomy): Eukaryota > Metazoa > Chordata > Amphibia > Anura > Dendrobatidae > Dendrobates > Dendrobates tinctorius. The sequence goes on from NW_027361675.1 coordinate 2,346, forward strand.
GAACCAGCTTTGCTGACTTGTCTCTTCTTGGAGCCACAAGACCTGGCTGACACTTTCCATTCTCAGAGACCCTTAGGCACACTAATAAAGCTGCTAACCATCCATTCCCTTTCCCAACTGCCAGAAATGAAGTTCTTAGTTTTTCCCTTGAACAAAGTGTGTTCTTGCTTTTTCACTTGCTAACACTTAACTTACTTACTATGCTGAAACTACCCAGATTCTCATTGCTCCTCCCCAACAATGTGCTGGCCCAACAGTTAACTGTTTCTGACCCTGCAGTCTATTGCTGTGCGGATTTAACCTTTCACACAGTTCAATAAAAACATTACAACACCTATCTCTATCATGTATCGCATTATACAGGAATTTATTACATTTTACATGACAATGCACGACACTATATAGGCAAACATTAACTCTATCAGAGCATATGTCCACCAAACCCATCAACCCAGTTGATGACTTCAGGGGCAAAGTGACAGCCTGTCCTCCTCCTTATATTCCTCCTCTCTTTAATTATGCTTGTCCTACACTATCTGGAAAACCTGCAAGAAACACTAATAACATCAATTAACCTAATGTCTTCTGGCTTTCCTTCTCCAGGACTTTGCTAACCTGTTCCTACTCAATTCGGAAACAAAATTTCCAAATTCTTTAAAATAAGGGACCCTTAGCCCAACAATCCATAAAATGGAAGTAAAGTTCTTTTTCTTGAATCAAGTATGACCATCGGGTTATTCATACCCCCCCACCCCAACAACACTCCTTAGGACAGGGAAACAGTCCATGATAGACAAAGCCCAGAGTGGAATGGGTGAAAAATTTTATTTGGGGGCAAAGGCATTCATTCACACAGAACCCTTAAAAACCAGCAGAGAAGGGCACACTGGCGCAACCAAAAATGCAACCTAAAATAAAGTTCAGCCTATACCTCAACGGTATCTCTAACAGACCCTCTTTCCCTTTAAGTGAGAAAAACAGGCCTTATGGCTAGGGAAGAGTGAGCACTAAAATGCTCTGATGCTCATTACTTGAACATGCAATTCCTAATGCTCGGGTGTTTGTTTCGAGCAACGAGCATAATGGGAGTCAATCGGAAATCCGAGCATTTTTCCGGCAAACACTACAACGAGGTCTGGGGGGCAGTGAAAATGTTGAAATGGATGGAAAAAGTGCTGAATATAAAGACAACAGCATGGGGAACATCCCTGGAAGCATCTTTGATTCCCAAATTGCTGCTGAGAACAATGGTGTCACACTTTTACCCCACTTTAATGACTGACAATAAAACATTCAAGATCGACAGGAAAAAAAAGTTAAGAAATATTATTTACTGTATAATGACTTGTATTAAGGCAAAATTTAAAAAGAATTATAAAAATAATTTAAGTAAACCCAAATTGATTTTTAAATAATTTTTATTATTAGATAGATAGATAGAAGAAAAGCCTGCAATTCACCGGCCGCGCACAGTAAAATCACAGAAGGACCCAAAAGAATAGAATAGATGGATTACATACAGTTTATGCACATAGAATATGCATATATACAGTGGGTATGGGAAGTATTCAGACCCCTTTACATTTTTCCCTCTTTGTTTCATTGCAGTCATTTGGTAAATTCAAAAAAGTTCATTTTTCTCATTAATGTACACATTGCACCCCATCTTGACTGAAAAAAATCAGGAATGTAGAAATTTTTGCAAATTTATTGAAAAAGAAAAACTGAAATATCACTTTGTCATAAGTATTCAGACCCTTTGCTCAGACACTCATATTTAAGTCACATGCTGTCCATTCCCTTGTGATCGTCCCTGAGATTGTTTTAATCCTTAATTGGAGTCTAGCTGTGTTAAATTATACTGATAGGACATGATTTGTGAAGGCACACACCTGTTTATATAAGACCTCACAGCTCACAGTGCATGTCAAACCAAATGAGAATCATGCGGTCAAAGGAACTGGCCAAGGAGCTCAGAGACTGAGTTGTGGCAAGGCACAGATCTGGCCAAGGTTACAGAAGAATTTCTACAGTACTCAATGTTCTTAAGAGCACAGTGGCCTCGATTATTCTTAAATGGAAGAAGTTTGGGACCACCAGAAGTCTTCCTAGACCTGGCAGTCCAGCCAAACTAAACAATCATGGGAGAAGAGCCTTGGTGAGAGAGGTAAGGAAGAACCCCAAGATCACTGTGGCTGAGCTCTGCATATGCAGTAGGGAGATGGGAGAAAGTTCCACAAAGTCAACTATCACTGCAGCCCTCCAGCAGTTGGGCCTTTATGGCAGAGTAGCCCAACGGAAACCTCTCCTCAGTGCAAGACATATGAAAGCCCACATAGAGTTTGCTAAAAAATCACTTGAAAGACTCCCATACTATGAGAAATAAGATTCACTGATCTGATGAGACTAAGATAGAACTTTTTGGTGATAATTCTAAGGGGTATGTGTGAAGAAAATCAGGCACTGCTCATCACCTGCCCAATACAATCCCAACAGTGAAACATGGCTGTGGCAGCATCATGATACGGGGTATTTTTCAGCTGCAGGGACAGGACGACTGGTTGCAATTGAAGGAAACATGAATGCGGCCAAGTACAGAGATATCCTGGATGAAAACCTCTTCCAGAGTGCTCTGGACCTTAGACTTGGCCGGAGGTTCACCTTCCAACAAGACAATGACCCTAGGAACACAGCTAAAATAACAAAGGAGTGGCTTTGGAACAACTCTATGACCATTCTTGACTGGCCCAGCCAGAGCCCTGACCTAAACCCAATTGAACATCTCTGAGAGACCTGAAAATGGCTGTCCACCAACGTTCACCATCCAACCTGACGGAACTGGAGAGGATCTGCAAGGAAGAATGGTAGAGGATCCCCAAATCCAGGTGTGAGAAACTTGTTGCATCATTCCCAAGAAGACTCATGGCTGTAATAGCTCAAAAGGGTGCTTCTACTCAATAACAGGGCTGTGGAGTCGGTAAGCCAAACCTCCAACTCCTCAATTTCCATGACATTGACTTCGACTCCGCGACTCTGACTCCCTCATACATGTCTCATGTTTAAGTTTAAGTGATAAATTTACTGTAGGAAGATGGTAGCATCGGGATTTTAATCATTATTATGATACAATAATCAAGCCATTTAGATAGAACATAAAATATATTTATTGGAATACAACTTTCGAGCAAAAAACTTTTGCATATTTACAATTTATTATACACTATTCAGTAAGAGGAAAAAAACAATTTTCAGCAAAAACGTACTGAATAACATTTGTGCAGTCTATGAATTTGTTCTGAGAAATAGTATCGCCTCCATCAGATCTCTCTTCATAGATGACCTCAAATCTGACTTAATTATTTTAAGGCTAGAGAACAACCTCTCTACACTATCTTGGGTTGATGCCAAAGCAGTAACCACACGGGCAACATCTCTAACAATTTCAGGGTGTAAAGGAATTGCCTCGTGCACAGTCAGTTTTGATGAACAATTTAACTCTTCTACTTCTTTGAGAGCAAGTGAAAAATGTTGCTGAAGTATGGTCAATCTGTTTTGTATGAGAGTGGAATCTTTTTCCCTGTGGCAGCGCTTTGCCTGCTCCATGTCATCCAAAATCAAACTTCTCCTCTGATGAGGATGAAGGAACGGCAGCAGCAGCACTGGCAGGACCCGAGTCCTCTTGCTCTTGGCCGTCCTGTAGCTCACGCATCCTAACTGCTACCTCAATCAGAGCTTCTTTTCCTTTAGTAAGCTGTTGATCATCAAGCAATATACAATGACTCGGGTCCATATAAACAGCTGCCTGAAGAAGAATTATATTTTCTAATAGCAGTATCTCTCTCCATTTCATTGAAGCAGCAATGCCATCTGCGATTAAACCTCCTCTTTGGGATGGGCAAAACAACAAATTCTTCTATTCCTTTATAAAAATGCCAGGAGTTAAGTCCTCAGCTTGTAACTTTTTAGTCACTGTAAATAGGTGATGAAGCAATTCCTTCAATTCAGCCACCTCTCTCCATTGACATTCATGTAGTGTTACCTGAGGGTTGGCCATATCTACAAGGAAGGGTTTCAGCTCAAGCAATCGCTGAAATCATTAAATAGTTTGCTGCTCCACAGAGTGGCTTGAACCACAATTGCCCCTTTTCCAGCACATCTCTTCAAGATGGAATCAATTTTTGGGGTTCTGGCAGCAATGGCCAATTTCCTAACTTTGCTAATCAGAGTTCCAACATATCACTCTTCCAGACTTATTGCTAGCTGCAGTGTGTACACAACACAGCGCATGTGATGAATAGGAAAGTGGTGGGAAGCAGCTTCAACAAGATCAACTAATCGTATAGAATCATTTTGCTGTTCTTCTATAGTAATATCTGTTTGTTCCTCCATTATGGGAACAGGACTGTGGCATTCCATCTCTAACATACTGAATGTGAAATGTTCTTCTTGCTGCTCTTTACCTTCATTATTCTCATTCATCAGTTTAATTGTACTTATCAAGTTTGAAGCATTATCAGTTACAATAGCAAGAACCTGTTCTTTTGTGAGTTCATAATGTTGCAGAACTTTTTCCAATAAGGTCTGGAGAAACTGGCTGCTGTGATGAGCTTTAGTATCTTTTTGACACGACTCCCGGGTATTACTGCTGTGGGGAGAGCTGCACACAGCAGAAGGAGAGCTGAGAGCAGAGCGGTGGGGAACTCACCAGGTACAAACAGGACCTGAACCATGTGTCAGAGTAGGAGGTGGTTGGGAGCGGAGCCAGACGCCGGAGTGCAGAGGAGACGATAAACACAGGAGAATAATCAGACAAGCTAAGATCAGAACCAGGAGATCACAAGGTACCAATGGGGTGAGACAGGGGATTGTCAGAAGGGAAGCCAGAGGTCAAAAAGCCTGAACAAGCAGTGCGGTACAATAGGGACAAACTGTAATGGAGTAACAATAGCCAAGCCAGGAGGTCATAACCGAAGATGACAATAGTACCAAAACAGAGCTCTGCAAAGGAATACGTGGATTTCGTCCGCGCTGCCCAAATGATGAAATTCCAGAAGGTTAATAAAGTTTGACAGTGGTTTATTCTACATGTTTCAAGGTTTTTGGCAACCTCTTCTTCAGGAAATACCACCTTCTGGAATTTCATCATTTGGGCAGCACGGACGAAATCCACGTATTCCTTTGCAGAGCTCTGTTTCAGATAGTCGGTGACCGACTTGTGGATCTGCAGCAGCCCTTATCTATACATACTTTGAATACCTACTACCAGGTGAGCAGTTTTTTGTCTAACCACTTACTTTATTTGTGGGATAAGATCCTATATTGCGCTTGTGTCTCCCTCTTTCCTCACAATAATAGTACCAAAACGTGAGACAGAGAACAGAGTGAGCAGACAGACCAGGTCATACACAGGAGGCAATCAAGCAATGCAGTATACATGCACACCAGGGGCTCAGACACACAATCAGAACAACAGTATAGCTGACAGGGAGTCCTAGTCTGGAGTGAGTATAAATACCTCTCCCTGATCCAAAGGGAGGCCAGCAAAAGTTAACCCTGAGAGAGCAGGACATTAACCATGTGCTATACCATGACAATACCCCCCTCTTAACGGGGGGGCACTGGACCCCCAGGCTTCTCAGGGTATCTGGCATGAAAAGCCTGCACCAGTCGATCAGCGTGCACCGAACTGGCCGGAACCCATGACGGATAATCAATGGAATATCCCTTCTAATGAATAAGGTACTGAAGTCTCCAGTGCACCCACCATGAATCAATTATGCACCCTACTTCATACTCCAGTTATCCCTCTACCAATACTGGTGGAACCACAGATGAGGGATCTTCTCTAACTGTCCTCACAGGTTTTAATAGGGACCTGTAGAAGACATTAGATATTTTGAAGGAGGTGGGCAACTGTAATCTGTAGGCTACCGGGTTGATCACCTCTACAATCTTGTATGGGCCATTACATTTGGGGCCCAACTTCATAGAGGGTATCTTAAGTTTGATGTTACGGGTGGACAACCAGACATTTTACCCCACTGTCAACACAGGAACCGCCCCCCTCCTCCTGTCCGCAAAATGTTTATACTTCTGGGCTTTGGAGATGTTCCCCTGCACCTCCCTTCAGAGGGTTTTTAACTGTTGCACATCCCCTCGGCACCGGGGCAACCCGAATCCATATGGGAAAATTCCCCAAACTGCAGAACAAACCCATAATTGACCTGAAAAGGAGACTTTCTGGTAGACTGATTAATACAACAGTTGAATGCAAATTCTGACGTGGATAATGCCTCACACCAGTCTTCCTGTTTGGAGGAGGCCAGGCATCTCAGAATCTGCTCCAATGACTGGTTGATGCGTTCAGTCTGTCCGTTGGATTCTGGGTGATAGGCAGAGGAGAATGATAACGTGACCCCCAACTTCTTACAAAGCGCTCTCCAAAACCTGGCCACAAATTGCACACCCCTGTCCGACACCACATTCACAGGCACTCCATGCAACCAAATTATGTGCTGAATAAACAAGCGGGCCAAGGTTTCAGCAGATGGTAACGCAGGTAACGGCACAAAGTGGGCTCGCTTAGAAAATCTATCAACCACTACCCATACCACTGAGTTGCCCTTGGAAGGGGGAAGATTAGTGATAAAGTCCATGGGCAGGTGTGTCCATGGTTTATCAGGAATTGGCAAAGGCACCAATTCCCCGGCCAGCCGGACCTGACAGCTTTTAGAGCGAGCACACACCCCACAAGTATTTACAAACCTTTTGATATCAGTACCCATAGAGGGCCACCAAAAATTCCTAGCCACTGCCTCCCGGGTAGCTGCAATACTAGGGTATGCACAGAGAATCATAAAATTCTTGCAGGAGTGTGGGACGGAAATGTTCGGGTACAAACAATTTACCTGGGGGTTTATTCCTGGGAGCATGAGCTTGTGCTTCCAGAATCTCTCTCTGTAACTCAGAGGAGACATCAGCTACAACCACTCCTGGTTGAAGAATAGAGGAAGGAGGTTCTGGAGGGGACACAGAATCAAAACTTTGGGATAAGGCATCCGCCTTTACTATTTTTAGACCCTGGTCAGAACGTAACAGTAAAATGAAATCGAAAAAAAAAGTGCCCACCCAGCCTGTCTGGGGGTCAATCTCTTAGCAGGCTCAATATAGGTCAGGTTTTTATGATCAGTGATGACCATAATGGGATGAGCGGCCAGCTCCAAAAAAATGCCTCCATTCTTTGAAGGCCAATATAACTGCTAACAATTAATTCTCTGTTGCCAACATCATAGTTTCTCTCGGCCGAAGAGAACTTTTAAGAGAAAAAGGCACAGGGTTTGACGTTAGTCAGGGTAGAGGGGCCCTGGGACAACCCTGCTCTCACCCCCACCTCTGAAGCGTTGACCTCCACGATGAAAGGTTGATGAATCAGGTTGTACCATCACAGGGGCTGAAGTAAAGCATTTCTTTAACCCCTTAAGCCCCAAGGGTGGTTTACACGTTCATGACCGGGCCAATTTTTACAATTCTGACTACTGTCCCTTTATGAGGTAATAACTCTGAAACGCTTCCATGGATCCCGGTTATTCTGACATTGTTTTCTCGTGACATATTGTACTTCATGTTAGTGGTAAAATTTCATTTAAATAACTTGCTTTTATTTGTGAAAAAAACGGAAATTTGGCAAAAATTTTGCAATTTTCCAACTTTGAATTTTTATGCCCTTAAATCACAGAGATATGGCACACAAAAAACTTGATAAGTAACATTTCCCACATGTTTACTTTACATCAGCACAATTTTGGAACCAAAATTTTTTTTTGTTATGAAGTTATAAGGGTTAAAAATTGACCAGCGATTTCTCATTTTTGCAACACCATTTTATTTTTACGGACCACATCACATTTGAAGCCACTTTGAGGGGCCTATATGATAGAAAATGCCAAAAAGTGACACCATTTAAAAACTGCACCCCTTAAGGTGCTCAAAACCACATTCAAGAAGTTTATTAACCCTTTAGGTGCGTCACAGGAATTTTTTGAATATTTAAAAAAATGAACATTTAACTTTTTTTCACAAAAAAAATAATTCAGGTTCAATTTTTTTTTATTTTACCAAGGGTAACAGGAGAAATTGGACTGCAAAATGTATTGTGCAATTTGTCCTGAGTACGCTGATACCTGATATGTGGGGGGGGGACCACTGTTTCGGCATATGGCTGAGCTCAGAAGGGAAGGAGCGCCGTTTGACTTTTTCAATGCAAAATTGGCTGGAATTCAGATTGGATGCCATGTCACGTTTGGAGAGCCCCTGATGTACCTAAACTGTGGAACCCTCCACAAGTGACCCCATTTTGGAAACTAGACCCCCCAAGGAACTTATCTAGATATGTGGTGAGAACTTTGAACCCACAAGGGCTTCACAGAAGTTTATAACGTACAGTGGCACAATTAAAAAATCATATTTTTTCCACAAAAATGATTTTTTTTCACCCTCAATTCTTATTTTTCCAAGGGTAACAGAACCCTAAAAGTTATTGTTCAATTTGTCCTGAGTACGCTGATAGCCCATATGTGGGGGTAGACCACTATTTGGGCGCATGGCAGAGCTCGGAAGGGAAGCAGCGCCATTTGACGTTTTTGGCTGGAATTGAGATCGGACACCATGTCGCGTTTGGAGAGCCTCTGATGTACCAAAACAGTGGAAACCCCCCACAAATGACACCATTTTGGGAACTAGACCCCCTAAGGAACTTATCTAGATATGTGGTGAGCACTTTGAACACCCCAGTGCTTCACAGAAGTTCATAACGACCGGGCGTGAAAATAAAAAAATCGTATTTTTTCCACAAACATGATCTATTAGTCCCTATTTGTTTTATTTTTCCAAGGGTAACAGGAGAAATGGGACCCCAAAAGTTGTTGTCCAATTTGTCCTGAGTATAGTGACACCCCATATGTGGGAGAAAACTACTGTATGGGCACACGTCGGGGCTCGGAAGGGAAGTAGTGACGTTTTGGAATGCAGACTTTGATGGAATGGTCTGCGGGTGTCATGTTGCCTTTGGAGAGCCCCTAATGTACCTAAACAGTGGAAACCCCACACAAATGACCCCATTTTGGAAACTAGACCCCCTAAGGAACTTATCTAGATGTGTGGTGAGCACTTTGAACCCCCAAGGGCTTCACAGAAGTTTATAATGCCCGGGCATGAAAATAAAAAAATCGTATTTTTTCCTCAAACATGATCAATTAGTCCCCAATTTTTTTATTTTCCCAAGGGTAACTGGAGAAATTAGACTCCAAATGTTGTTGTCCAATTTGTCCTGAGTACGCAGATACCCCATATGTGGGAGAAAACTAATGTATGGGGACACGTCGGGTCTCGGAAGGGAAGTAGTGAGGTTTTGGAATGCAGACTTTGATGGAATGGTCTGCGGGTGTCATTTGCGTTTGGAGAGCCCCTGATGTACCTAAACTATTGAAACCCCCCACAAGTGACCCCATTTTGGAAACTAGACCCCCCACAGAACTTATCTAGATGTGTGGTGAGCACTTTGAACCCCCAAGTGCTAGTTTATTACGCCCGGGCGTGAAAATAAAAAAATCATTTTTTCCACAAGAATGATATTTTTGCCCCCAATTTTTTATTTTCCTAAGGGTAATAGGAGAAATTGGACCCCAAAAGTTGTTTTGCAATTTCCTGAGTAGGCTGATACTCCATATGTGGGGGTAAAACACTGTTTAGGCGCATGGCAGAGCTTGGAAGGGAAGGACCACCATTTGACTTTTTCAACTCAGAATTGCCTGGAATTGAGATCAGATGCCATGTTGCATTTGGAGAGCACCTGATGTGCCCAAACAGTGGAAACCCCAAATTCTAACTCCAACTCTAACCCCATCACACCCCTAACCCTAATCTCAGCCCTAACCCTAGCCCTAGCCCTAACCCTAGCCTTGGCACTAACCCTAGCCCTAACCCTAACCCTAATGGGAAAATGGAAATAAATACATTTTCTTTTAATTTTATTATTTTTCCCTAACTAAGGGGTGATAACGGGGGGGTTTGATTTACTATTTATGGCGGGTTTTTATGTTTGGCAGCTGTCACATGCTAAAAGACGCTTTTTATTGTAAAAATAGTTTTTGCATCACCACATATTGAGAGTGGTATGATAATAAATAATTATTTTTTGCTTCGTTTTTTGTTTTTATTTTTTAAGGGGTTCGCTAAAGGGGTTAACTAATGGGACAGTTTTATAGGGCAGGTCGTTACGGACGCGGCGATACCAAATATATGTACTTTTATTGTTTTTTTTTTTATTTCCAAAAAATGAATTTATTGGGGGAATATTTTTTTTTTTCTACAGTAATTTATTTGGCGATTTTTAAAAAAATTATTTTAACACTTTTTTTTAACTTTATTACATTGTCCCAGGTGGGACATCACTGTCCTGTGACAGATCGCTGATCTGTCACATCACAGATCACTGTGACAGATCAGTGATCTGTCACAGGCAGTGCAGCAGGCTTCCTCGTGCCTGCGCTTTGCAGGCACTGAGGAATCCGGCTCCCTGCAGGCCCCCGAAGGTCCCTGTCGCCATCTTGGATTCGGGGGCCTGCAGGGAAGGAGCCCCCCGCAGCAGCGCTGCACATTACGCTGCCGTGGGGGGCTCAGGGAAGCACGGAGGGAGCCCCCTTCCTGCCGATGCTTCCCTTTAACCCCAGGTACACCGCGATCATGTTTGATCGCGGTGTGCAAGGGGTCAACGTGTCGGGGGTCGTCCGTGACCGCCCCTGACACATTGTGCCGGGTGTCAGCTGTGATAATCAGCTGACACCCGGCCGCGATCAGCGGCGCTCACCACGTGAGCGCCGCTGATCGCTATGACGTACTGTCCCGTCCCTGGCAATTAAGTCCCAGGGCATATGCACGGGATAGTACATTATATGGGATTAAGGGGTTAATGTAAGGAAGGAATTTTTTGCGGCCACGGACCAATTTTTTACATCTGTCCCTTTAAGAATGAGGTCCGTCAAGGGTTTCATCACCTGCGAGAACCCTTTAATTAACTTCCTATAATAGTTAGCAAAGTCCAGAAATCACTGCAACCCCTTCAGATCATGAGGCTGCACCCAATCTGTAATGGCCTGAACCTTCCCTGGATCCATGCGGAATCCCTCCCCAGATACAATTACATCCAGAAAAGACAGTTCTTGCATAAAAAATGAGCACTTCTCCAGCTTAGCATACAAATGGTTCTCCCGGAATCTCATAAGTACCGTACGTAGATGGTGTAAGTGTGATTGACTGTCCTCAGAGTATACTAAGATGTCATCCAGGTAAATGACTACATAACGCCCAATCAGGTCAGAAAAAAACAATATTAAGGCAGTTCTGAAAAACAGCAGGGGCGTTAGTGAGGCCGAAGGGCATAACCAGGTTTTCAAACAGCCCCTCAGTCGTCATTCATCCCCCTCCCGGATCCTTATACGGTTATAAGCCCCTCATAGATCAAGCTTAGAAAACCATTTGGCCCCCCTGAGCTGGTTACATAAATCGGTAAACAACGGGAGAGGGTAAGAGGGTACGTGTTCTTAATGGTAATTTTGTTCAGTTCCTGAAAGTCGATGCAAGGTCGCTACCCACCATCTTTTTTCTTTACAAAGAAGTACCCCGCGAAGGCTCTCTTTGATGTACTCTTTCATAGCTTGACGCTCAGTCCCGGTCAAATTAAACAAACGAGCCTTGGGTAATTTGGCTCCATGTACTAAATCATTGGCACAATCATACGGTCTATGTGGTGGGAGCGCCTGAGCCTCGCTTTCGGAGAACACGTCTTTAAAGTCTCTCAGGTACTCTAGAATACCCTCCAGACCGACAGACGACACAGATATAGATTTTATTGGATTGACAAAAGGAACTGGGTTACAACACAGACCATTAACATTACATCCCCATCGGGTGATCTCTCCCTTCACCCAATCAATGAGAGGATTGTGGTATTGCAGCCAGGGCATCCCCAATACCAGTCCTGCAGGCAAATTATTCAGAACGAAACAAAACAACTTAATTTTTCCACGTTAGTGGAACCCACTTTCAGAGAAAAAACTTCAGACATGAAACAAATTCCATCCCGGGTAAGAGAGGATGAATCCACAGCCATAATTTTAACAGGGTCTTTCGACCTGACTGTCACTATCTTATTAAGAGTCACAACTTGGGCATCAATCAGATTGATGGAGGAACCACAGTCAACAAAGCGGTGGTCATAGCAGGACCGCCAGCAAGTTCCAATTCAACCTGGAGCACCATTTTAGCAAGCAAAAAAAATGTACCTGGGAGTCTGTGCAACCTGCTCGATTGTTTCCCAGATGGTTTCACTGAAGAAGGGCAGGAAGGACAGTCCCTTTTTCAATTTCCTGAGGCTCCACAGTAAAAGCATAAATGGTTGTCTTTACGGTGTCTTCTCTCTCTTTACTTTACGGAGACAGCCTCAGTTTCCATGTGCTCTGATACGTGTGTAGTGTAACACAATTTGGAGTACAAGGGAGTCTCTTGTTGCATCATTCCTCTAGCACGGAGTCTCTGGTCCATACTGACCGCCTGCATCATGGTGTCGGGAGGAGGATGTAATGCCAGAGCGTCCTGCAGATGGTCAGACAGGCCCCCGCGGAACAACCCCCTCAAGGCGGTGTCGTTCCAGGATTCTTCGACTGCCCAACATCTAAATTCTAAGCAGAACCATTTAGCAGAGTGCCTCCCCTGTTTCACACTCATCACCATATCCTCTGCCAGACACACTCTATCAGACTCATCATAGATGTGCCCCAGAGCCTCAAAGAACAGGTTCCCTGACATACGTTCAGGAGCAGAGGAAGAGAGAGAAAGCCCATGCTTGCGAAGCCCCCCTTAACAAGAGCATTATGATCCCCACCCTCTGCCTTTCATTTCCAAAGGTCCGAGGATGCAATTCAAATAACAACTTGCACCCCTCCTTAAAACCCTAAACAATTTTTTATCTCTGGAAAAATTGTCGGGTAACTACCGGTGGGTCGGGGTCCGCAAGAGATACAACAGTGGGGCCCCCCTCCCAGAACCATAATGGAACAAACCCCTGTAGAGCATCTGCCACATCTCTCTGCACCTGTTGGTGTGAATTAACCAGGTCTTGCTGCTCCATAGACAGCTTCTGCATAAGCTGGGAGAGCTCAACAACCTGGTCTGCGAGAGCCCGTACTGGATCCATAATGTGATAACACCCCACCACCAGGGGAATACTGTATGGTCAGCTATAATGTCACGACTCCCAGGTATTACTGCTGTGGGGAGAGCTGCACATAACAGCAGGGGAGCTGACAGGAGAGCGGTGGGGAACTCATCAGGTACAAACAGGACCTGAGCCATGTGACAGAGTAGGAGGTGGTCGGGGGTGGAGCCAGATACCGGGGTGCAGAGGAGACGATAAACACAGGAGAATAATCAGACAAGCTAAGATCAGAACCAGGAGATCACAAGGTACCAATGGGGTGAGACATGGGTTGTCAGAAGGGAAGCCAGAGGTCAAAAAGCCAGAACGAGCAGTGCGGTCCAAAGGGACAAACTGTAATGGAGTAACAATAGCCAAGCCGGGAGGTCAGAACTGAAGAAGACAATAGTACCAAAATGTGAGACAGAGAAGAGAGTGAACGGACAGACCAGGTCATACACAGGAGGCACTCAAGCAATGCAGTATACATGCACACCAGGGGGTCAGACACACCATCAGAACAGTATAGTTGACAGGGAATCCTAGTCTGTAGTGAGTATAAATACCCCTCTCAGATCCAAAGAGAGACCAGAAAAAGTTAACCCTGAGAGAGTAGGACATTAACCATATCCTATACCATGACACTTTTACTGCCAGTATCTTAGTATCAATTTTTTTGTTGTCACAAACATATCGAACATTGATAGCAAAATAGTTCACTCTGACGTGTGCTGTAGAGTTGAGCGAAACGAGTCGGTCAAATTCAAAAGTCGCCGACTTTCGCTAAAGTCGGGTTTCTCCGAGCGAAATCCGACCATAGTGTGAGGTCGGCCATGCGGTCGCCGACCCGAGCTCCAAAGTCGGATTTATGCTTGCATGTGACTTTTTTCAGTCACTGAGCAAGGACGTACACTGTGGGCAACGAGATGACATGTGCAGCGTCCGGAGAGAGAGAGAGTTTTTGCGCGCTTTAAAAAAGCAGTCCGGCATGTAGGTGTGTTTACTGTCCTCCACTCCCTGCCGACTTTGCTTCCCCATTGACTTGCATTGGGTTTCGTGTTTCAGTCGGACCTTCAACTTTTCATGATAGTTGGCCGATTTCGCTCGACTTTAGAGAAAGTCGGGTTTCATGAAACCCGACTCGACCCTAAAAAAGGGAAAGTCGCTCATCTCTAGTGTGCAGGCATCCATTTTCAGAAACACAAAGCATCTCTTGAGAGTCTTTTTAAGATCTTCCTTTTGGTCAAGGGCATCTTCAATCACTAAATTTCTTTTTAAATATTTTTATTAAAGTTTTTTTTTCATAAAGCTGGGAGGAGGAGGGGGGGAACAGAGCAGAAAAGGGAAGGGGGAGGGAGAAGGGTATATGTACATAGGATGGGTGAGTGTTATGATTGAGTCACCGTAGGAGGCAAAAACAGAAATGCTAGCTAAGTCCTGAAAACCAGAGAAGTTGGCAACTATCAGATTGCAGACCCCTGAACCTATCAACACAACTAGCAGTAGCCGTGGGGGGTTCCTACGATGACCTAGACCCCTCGAACACAGCCGGAGAGATACATATGCCTAAAGAAGGAAAGGGGAAATCTAACTGCCCCAGAGCAGACCCCAAAGCAATAGGCAGCCCCCACATATAATGACGGTGAAGCAAGATGAAAACACTTACACAGACAGAAAGACAGGCTGAGCAAAGACGGGGCCCAAAAACTACCTAGATAGGAACGGATAGGAAGGCTGCTGTCTGCAATCTGCCAAAACCCTATCAGAGACAAAAGCCAACAAGCTGATATAAAAATGGCCCTGAAGCAACTAAGCTTCAAAAACTAAATCAGCACTCAGGTACTTTCAGAAGACAGAGCTCAAGGAACACTGCACACTCCAGCAGGGAGTGGCAGAATCCAAAAAGCAAGAAAAAACAAAAACAAATCTTAGATGCAAAAGGCAAAACAGAAAACTTAGCTTTAGGAGAGCAGGAATCAGACTGGTGTCCAAGAGTCCACAGAGAAATCACCCGCAGGGCAGAAAGGGCATAGGCTGCCTTAAATCCAGTCAGTGACTCCACTCAGCCAATCGTCTTCATTAGTCCCAGGTGCCTGATAATCAGGCTCACTACCTTCCTTCACTAGAATAGGGAGTTCACCAGGCCTCAGTGATGGAGGGGAAAATGAACTCACAACAGGTGAGGGTCATAAAAAATAGAGAACCCTTGTAACAAAGCATACCTTAATAAGTATACAATATACTTATACCACTAAGAGGTACAATAACACTAAACCTTTAAAGAGGGGATGCAAAACAATCACTAATTTTCTAATACTTTCTATTTCCAGAGAAACACCAAGTTTGCAGATCATTTCTCCATTAAGAGCTATAAAAGCTGGTCGAGCAAATAATGGTAATAGTACACTGTCCTTCACAAGCTTGATGAGCTGTCTTTTAAACACATCTGCTGTCATTGTTACAGTAACTTTGTCACAAAATATCTAGTAACTGATGTTTGAGACTCTCTTTCCTCCTCATTTGCCTGGCGAGAAGTGCTGGGCTCTGGTTTCTTGGTGCTGCTGTGATCTTTTTCAATCACAGCTTTGTAAATGTCTGGGTGGCAGCATTGTAAATGTCTTTTTAGATTGGAAGCTCTTGAAGGAACATTTTTATCACTGCCTGAGTATGCAGTAATTTTGGCATCACATCATTTGTTTTCAACTGGGTTAGTTATAAACTGACACACAAAATGTTTTTTATCTTGAGTCACTGTGAAATTCTCAAATACAGTTGACTTCATAGGATGCTTCTTAGACATTTTGTAATTATGTACATTTGCTTTAAAAATAAAAAAATAATTCTGTCCAGTAAAAAAATAAGGTATATAGAAATTCTTGGAAAAATAGGGAATCATGCACTGTATAATTTGGGATAGAAATAAAACAATTTTTACATAAATCAATAGGACAGATAAGTATAAAGTTTCTAAAATTTGCTGTTAGATAGCTTTACTCTGAACTTTCAATGTCAGGTTTGTCTCAGCAGGGTACAGCTCACTAAATGCTTCATATCATATTTATTCACAGTCTATGAAGAGGTGAGTAGGGAGGGAGTATGTTTGTGCTGAATCATATTCCAGAACACACACAAATAAATATGTCCTTCTCGATCCTGTTAATGTATTTCCGAATTTGAGATGTTAGAAAACAGTTTTTCCCCTTATATTCTATGTTTAGTGTATATAAGTCAACAGAGCAGCTAATTTCTCCAAACAGGAGCTAAGAGGAAAAACAAACTAAAACATCAAGCATATAGAGACCACATATGCTGGACTATTGATTTATGCACAGTTTATTGAACGTTTAGATATGCTTTAAGAAATACTTACCTTAATCCTGCTTTCCTGTTCACTCCAGAAGTTCTGAGATTAATGCAGGCATTCCTTCCCTGTGTGTTTATGTTTTCCCTTATCTGTAGTGGAGGAGCTTCACTACTTATTATGAACATGAACTGCAGCACATACTCTTCTCAGCTAAAAGTGTAGACCTTAGATCAGGGATAGGACAGACATTTATAGGACATTTCATAACTTTCCCAAATTGTTATGAAAAAAATATTCCCCACAAAATGAACTACTGTACCCAATTTATTGTATAATTTAGAAGTCGGAGTCGGCCCATTTTATACCAACTCCAACTCCACCAAAATGGGCTCCAACTAATTCCACAACTCCAACTCCCCAGCCCTGCTCAATACTGAGCAAAGGGTCTGAGTACTTATGACCTTGTGATATTTCAGTTTTTCTTTTTTAATACATTTGCAAAAATTTCTACATTTCTGTTTTTTTCAGTCAAGATGGGGTGCAGTGTGTACATAAATGAGAAAAAAAATGAACTTTTCTGAATTTACCAAATGGCTGCAATGAAACAAAGAGAGAAAAATTTAAAGGGGTCTGAACACTTTCCATACCCACTGTTGTCAGTGACATATACAATTAGTACAGTGTGTTCAGCTTACTGTACATTTATTTATTAAAATATTTTTCTGAAAATAACGGTGTGCACCCTCTCATAACTTTCTTACACAGCATAGGGAAAGCTGACATCTGGGGGCAGATGTTTATAGCCTGGGAAGGGGGGGTAATACCTATATAGCGTCCCAGGATATTAATATCAGCTCACAGCTGTATATGTAGCCTTTACTGGCTACTAAAATGGGGGACCTCCCAAAAAATGACATAGGGTCCCCCTATAATTAATAACCAGCAAAGGCTATGCAGACAGCTACGGGCTGATATTAATAGCCTAGGAAGGGGCCATGGATACTGCCCACCCCAGACTAAGAAAGTCAGCTCACAGCCACCCCAGAAAAGGTGCATCTATAAGATGTGCCAATTCTGGCACTTAGCCTCACTCTTCCCACTTGCCCTGTAGCAGTAGCAAGCGGCGTGACAGTTAGGGGGTTGATGTCACCTTTGTATTGTCAGGTAACATGAAGCCCAGAGGTTAGTAATGGAGAGTCATTCATAACACGCCCCCATTGCTAACCCCATAGTTATACTGCATAAAAACACACCCACCCAGAATAAAATCCTTTAATTGAAATAATGACACAGACTCCTTTAAAAAACCTTAATTAAATCATACTTACTGCATCGCCCATTCCAGTGATGCCATTGAACCCTAAGTCATTTTTTGGGGATCCCCATTTTAATATCCAGTAAAGGCTAAGCATACAGCTGTGAACTGATATTAATAGCCCAGGGAAGCTCCTCACTTCCCAGGCTATAAACATCTGCCCTCAGCTGTCAGCTTTCCTATGCTGGTTAAGAAATTTATGTGGGAGCCCACGCCATTCTTCTCACAAAAATAATCTTTTAATAATTAAATACATGTACAATAATCTGCACACACACTGTACTAATTGTACATGTGGCTGACATCTGTATAACTATCTATTCTATGTGTATATACTGTACGTAATCGATCTATTCTATCCTGTCAGGTCCTGCTGTGATTTTACTGTACGCGGCTGCTGATTTGCCAACTTTTATTATATCTATCTATCTACAGTGGGTACCCCTTTAAATATTCAACTCTTTCTTTCACTGCAGCCATTTGGTAAATTCCCCAAATCCAGGTGTGAAAAACTTGTTGCATCATTCCCAAGAAGACTCATGGCTGTACTAGCTCAATAGGGTGCTTCTACTCAATACTAAGCAAAAGGGTCTGAATACTTATGACCATGTGATCTTTCAGAATTGTGAATTTACCAAATGGATGCAATGAAACAAAGAGTGAAAAATTTAAAGGGGATTGAATACTTTCCGTACCCACTGTTTAAAAATAAAAAGTACAATATTAATATTAATATACCATATATACTCGTGTATAAGCCAACCCCCCTAATTTTGCCACAAAAAACTGGGAAAACTTATTGACTCGCATATAAGCCTAGGGTGGAAAATGCAGCAGCTACTGGTAAATTTCAAAAATTAAAATAGATACCAATATTAGTAAAATTAATTGAGACATTAGTAGGTTAAATGTTTTTGAATATCCATATTGAATCAGGAGCCCCATATAATGCTCCATATAGTTCATGATGGGCCCCATAAGATGCTCCATACAAAATACACCCCACATAATGCTGCAAAAAGGTTAAAAATGGCCCCATAAGATGCTCCATAGAATAATATGCCACATATGCTGCTCCATAAAGGTTATGGCCCCATATGCTGCTCCACAAGATGCTCCATAGATTATGTCCCCATAAGATGCTCCAATAGGATGCTCCATAGAGTATGCCTCATAAGACACTCCAATAAGATACTCCATAGATTAGGCCCCCATAAGTTGCCCCATAAGATGCTCCATAGATTTTGCCCCATAAGATGCTCCATAGAATATGCCCCATAAGAGGCTCCATAGATTATGCCCCCATAAGATGCTCCATAGAATATGCCCCATAAGATGTTCCATAGTTTATGCCCCCATAAGATGCTCCATAGAATATGCCCCATAAAATACTCCATAGAATATGCCCCATAAAATGCTCCATAGATTATGCCCCCATAAGATGCTCCATAGATTATGCCCCATAAGATGCTCCATAGATTATGCCCCCATATGCTGCCCCATAGAATAGGCCCCATATGCTGTCCCATAAAATGCTCCTTAGATTATGCCCCCATGTGCTGCCCCATAAGATGCTCCATAGATTATGCCCCCATATGCTGCAAATAAAAGAAAAAATGACATACCTCTTCATCGCTGGGGTCAGGTGCCAGTATCACTGCTGGCTCAGGACCCGGCACCTGAGTTATTTACCTGTCCCTGTTCCATCGCTGTGTGCCCCTCCGTCTTCCTGGTCCTCTGTCAGTGATGTTCAGGCAGAGGGCGTGCACTGACTACATCATCGCATCCTCTGACCTGAACATCACAGCCAGATAATGCGGAAGACGGAGGGGCATGCAGTGATGGAATGGGGACAGGTGATTATCGCATATACTCACCCCCTTCCTGGCATGGTCTCTGCAGCCCTTGCGTCTCCGGCAGCTCTTCCTGCCTTCAGAGGTCACGTGGTACCGCTCATTAAAGTCATGAATATGCGCATATTCAAGACTTTAATGAGCGGTGCCACGTGACAGCTGAAGAAAGGCCCCTTAAACAGGCAGAAGCAGGGGCTGCAGAGAAGCGCCAGTGGGGGGTTCAGTATGATCTGACACCCCCGCTCCCCCACCCACCCCCTGGCGTATCTATGACTTGCGTATAAGCCGAGAGGGAGCTTTCAGCCCCCAAAAATTGGCTGAAAATCTCGGCTTATACGCGAGTATATACGGTATAATAAAAGCAGCTAAAACCCAAAGCATACGAAAACACAAAGTAAACCACTAAATAACAACTCACAAACCCATAAAACATG
>NW_027361675.1:27500-147500 GCF_039654945.1 Dendrobates tinctorius
TGGCAATTTGAGTCACTGTTGCCTTTCTATCAGCTCGAACCAGTATGCCCATTCTCCTCTGACCTCTGGCATCAACAAGGCATTTCCGGCCACAGAACTGCCGCTCACTGGATTTTTTTTCTTTTTCGGACCATTCTCTGTAAACCCTAGAGATGGTTGTGCGTGAAAATCCCAGTAGATCAGCAGTTTCTGAAATACTCAGACCAGCCCTTCTGGCACCAACAATCATGCCACGTTCAAAGGCACTCAAATCACCTTTCTTCCCCATACTGATGCTCGGTTTGAACTGCAGGAGATTGTCTTGACCATGTCTACATGCCTAAATGCACTGAGTTGCCGCCATGTGATTGGCTGATTAGAAATTAAGTCTTAACACACAGTTGGACAGGTGTACCTAATAAAGTGGCCAGTGAGTGTATATATATATATATATATATATATATATATATATACTGAAAACCAAAGTTTTCATTAAGGCCAGAGGGACTAAGAGGACCTAAGCGGTATATCTATTTGCTTTCCAAAGATGCCAACACCTTCCCCAGGTCTCCACCATGTGGTACCAGATCCACTTGGTCGAAAACTGTGTAAATGCCATAGTGAATTGCTCCATGCAAAGGCTCATGTTAAAATCGCATTACAATCAGATAGATAGAATGTAAATTGGATGCCAAGTCTTAAAAATCAGATTGGACTCACATGAAAAACGTATAAAACTTGAATTACACTTGTCCGACTTTGCAAGAACAAAATTGGACTGATTTTAAAATCGCTAGTGTGACTCCAGAATTAAAGTATGTGTGCACATTGAGTATTTGCTTGCAAAAATTTCTGCAAGTGTTCTTCATCTCTTGGCAGCGTTTTTTGCCACAGTTTTGCATGCGTTTTTGCATTCAAATTTTGCATGCGTTTTTGTACAGCAATGAAGGCTTTTTTTAGCTAAATAAAAATATTTTTTAAAAAGTTGTGATATAATTTCTTGGTTCAACACCTTCTTTTTCGTTTTGATGCAGCAGCATCAGGGTAATGGGAATAGGGTTTGAACAGGGTCAGCAGCTGTCATTGATACCAAGCCCTAAGTTTAGTAATGAAAAGCCGGTAAGTAAATGCACACAGGCACACATACTGTAATAAGCCTATGTAGGAGCGTTAACAGAATGAACCGACATAGGCTGTAACTAAACAGCAACTATTAATTTTTACAAGAAATGAAAACAAAATTGCGTGGGCTCCCACACAATTTTCATAACCAGCGAGGGAAAGCCAACGACTGAGGGCTGTTGCTAATATTCTGCGAAGGAGCCAATAGCCATAAAGTTTCCCAGGCTATTACTATCAGCTCACAGGTCTTTGCTTAGCCTTTACTAGCTAGCTTAAAGTGGGACTCTAGAAAGACTAGGCAGTCAGCTGTGGGCTGATATTAATAGCCTAGGAAGGGGCCATGGATATTGGCCCCTCCCAAACTAAAAACATCAGTTTTCAGCTACCCTAGAAAAAGTGCATCTATAAGATGCACCAACTCTGGTGCTTTAGCCTCACTCTTCCCACTTGCCCTGCAGCGATGGCAAGTAGAGTAATGGTTAGGGGGTTGATGTCACCTTTATATTGTTAGGTGGCATCAAACCCACAGGTTAGTAATGGAGAGGCATTTATAAGACGCCCTCAGCCATAACCCTATAGTGATATTATAAAAAATTATGGTGGAAAATGAGTATTTGGTCATTAACAAAAGTTCATCTCAATATTTTCTTATATATCCTTTGTTGGCAATAACAGAGGTCAAACGCTTTCTGTAAGTCTTCACAAGATGGCACACACTATTGGTGGTATGTTGGCCGATTCCTCCATGCAGATTTCCTCTAGAGCAGTGATATTTTGCACCTGTCACTGGGCAACACGGATTTTCAAATCCCTCCAAATGTTTTCTATGGGGTTGAGATCTGGAGACTGGCTAGGCCACTCCAGGACCTTCATATGCTTCTTACGAAGCCACTCCTTCATTGTCCTTGCAATGTGCTTGGGATCATTATCATGCTGAAAGACCCATCCACGTTTCATCTTCAATGCCCTTGCTGATGGAAGGAGGTTTGCACTCATAATCTCACAATACATGACCCAATTAAATTCTTTCATGTACACGGATCAGTCGTCCTGGTCCCTTCGCAGAGAAACAGCCCCAAAGTGTAATGTTGCCACTGCCATGCTTCACAGTAGGTATGGTGTTCTTTGGATGCAACTAAGCATTCTGTCTCCTCCAAACACGAGAAGTTTTGTTTCTACCAAACAGTTCTACTTTGGTTTCATCAGACCATATGACATTCTCCCAGTACTCTTCTGGATAATCCAAATGTTCTCTAGCAAATTTCAGATGGGTCTGGACATGTACTGACTTAAGCAGGGGGACACGTCTGCCACTGCAGGATCAGAGTCCCTGGTGGTGTAGTGTGTTACTGATGGTAGCCTTTGTTACTGTGGTGCCAGTTCTATGCAGGTCATTCACTAGGTTCCCTTGTGGTTCTGGGATTTTTGCTCACCATTCTTGCGATCATGTTGACCCCATGAGGTGAGATCTTGCGTGGAGCCCCAGATCGAGGGAGATTATCAGTGGTCTTGTATGCCTTCCATTTTCTTATTATTGTTCCCACAGTTGATTTCATCACACCAAGCTGCTTGCCTATTGCAGATTCAGTCTTCCTAGCCTGGTGAAGGTCTACAATTTTGTTTCTGGTGTCATTCGACAGCTCTTTGGTCTTCACCATGGTGGAGTTTGGAGTGTGACTGAAGTTGTAAGCAAGTGTCTTTTATACTGATAACAAGTTCAAAGAGGTGCTATTGCTACAGTTAATGAGTGGAGGACAGAGGAGCCTCTTTAAGAAGAAGTTACAGGTCTTTGAAAGCCAGAAATCTTGCATGTTATTAGGTGACCAAATACTTATTTTCCACCATAATTTGAAAAGTAAATCTTGCCAAATCAGACAAGGTGATTTTCAGGATTTGTTTTCTCATTTTGACTCTCATCGTTGTGGTCTACCTATGATGTCAATTACAGACATGTTATATTTTTAAGGGGGAGAACTTGCACAATTGGTGGCTGACTAAATAATTTTTTTCCCCACTGTATAATTATGTCCAATCTGATCCCAATACACGTCTCCTGATGAAGTTCTGAAACGTGCGTTGGGGCGGCAGGGACACCAACATCAGTACTGATTTACATGTAAGTTCACATCGTTCGGACTTTTATGTGCCCTTTATGTGTTAGGAATTAGGAAAGTTTACCTATGTACTTCTACACTATCCACAGGGTATATTTTAATGTATCTATATACTGCTTTATGTATTTAATTACTGTCTGAATGCAGCAATGATTGGCAGCCTCTAGCTTCATATACAGCTCTGGCAAAAATTAAGAGACCAGCACATCAAAACCCTATCATGGGCAGCCCATTCTCCAGACCTGAACCCCATTGAAAACCTCTGGAATGTAATCAAGTGGATGATAGATAGTCACAAGCCATCAAACAAAAAAAAAACTTCTTAAATTTTTGCGCCAGAAACAGTGTGAAAGACTGGTGGCAAGCATGCCAAGATGCATGAAAGCTGTGATTAAAAATCATGGTTATTCCACAAAATATTGATTTCTGAACTCTTCCTGAGTTAAAACAATTGTATTGTTGTTTCCAAATGATTATGAACTTGTTTTCTTTGCATTATTTGAGGTCTGCAAGCACTGGGTTTTTTTCTTTAATTTTGACCATTTTTTGTCAGAAAAAAAAATACAAAATTTATTGCTTGGAAATTTGGAGACATGTTGTCAGAAGTTTATAGACTAAAAGAGCAATATATAGTGCTTTATGTATTTAATTACTATCTGAATGCAGCAATGATTGACAGCCTCTAGCTTCATATACAGTTTACTGTATATTTCTCTTTATTCTTTGTGTGTTTTAATTGTCCAAACAGAAATTACCATATATACTCGTGTATAAGCCATGATTTTCAGCCCATTTTTTGGGGCTGAAAGTCCCCCTCTCGACCTATACACGGGTCATATACCTGGGGGTCGGCGGGGGAGCGGGGGTGTCAGAGATCATACTTACCTGTCTTGCCACAGTCTCTGCAGTCTCGCTAGCTTCTCCACTGTCTCCCTTCCTGTCTTCAGCGGTCATGTGGTGCCGCTCATTACCACTCATGAATATGAACATATTCATGAGTGGTAGTGAGCGGCACCACATGACCGCTGAAGACATCCTGTGTCAGTGATGTTTAGGCAGCAGGGGGCGCAGTGACGTGATTAGTGCACGTCGCCCCTCTGCTGGCTGGACAGTCACTGACACAAGAAGCGGCAGACAGCGGCGATGGACCCAGGAGAGGTGAGTATGGCTTTTTTTTTCCAGCATATGGGGGCATAGTCTATGGAGCAGCATATGGGGCATATTCTATGGGGCAGCATATGGGGGCATAGTCTATGGAGCAGTATATGAGGGCATAGGCTATGGAGCAGTATATGGGGGCATAGTCTATGGGGCAGCATATGGGGGCATAAACTATGGAGAAGCATATGGGGCATAATCTATGGAGCAGCATATGGGGAATATACTATGGAGCAGCATATGGGGGCATATTCTATGGAGCAGCATATGGGGGCATAAACTATGGAGCAGCATATGGGGGCATAGTCTATGGATTCCACCCTCAGCTTATACACGTGTCAATAAGTTTTCCAAGTTTTTTGTGGCAAAATTAGGGGGGTCGGCTTATACATGAGTCGGCTTATACACGAGTATATACAGTAATATTTTAAAGGCATATAAACTCTCTGGGTTTCTACCTCCTTTTGTGTTGTGATCAATCGGTATTGTTGTTTTCAGCAACTTGACATATGTTGCACAAATCCCTGTGACAATTTCATGTGACATTCATGGAAGAACGAAAAGCAAAGGGTTGTGACCTTCATCTTCGCCAAACCTAATGGTGTGCAAATGTCATTACCTGAAGGCTAGGGTATATGAAACAAATCTCCTGACAGTGCCCGAGCTAAAAACAAATTGAAATTCATGCTCAGAATATTGAACATGTGGTATTGCGATTGTCTCTTAACATGAAAAGATAGGCACAACTTTGCATAGTCATTGACAAAACAATCTATGCTAAATGTTTGTCCAATTTTTTTTACGAGATGTTCTTTTTAATATAACCTCACATTAATAGCAATGAAATTTGGGAAAGATTTTAGATCAGAAGATGCCAGGAAGTATACACTACACATACAGTATCTATGTTTCCAGCTCAATAGTAATACAACAGTGAAGATCTAGGTTGCTGGAATTGCAACAAAGATATTCTCCAGCAAGAGATCATTTCTTTTTCTTTTTTTTTTCACAAATGATTAGGCACCCACTGAGAACATTGCTCAATTTTTGCCGAAGATAGAAAGTTATTTACTGTTGAAACAAACATTAGTTCACTCACTGGGTTTCGCCCTATTTGTAGGCTGATGTTTTTGGAATCATGTATGCTTGGTAAAGTTGATAAAGTACAGTAGGACGGATGACTTGAAGAAAGCAAAATAAGAATAGACATCAATTTGAATCATGTAGCTTGCAGTACTAGATTTGCATTTCAGGAGTCTGAAAATGTAATTTGGCTGACTTAAGAATACGGGTGAAGATAAAGTGGTGACAGTTCGATAGAGGAAAGCAAAAAAAATGTTGATGACACGTGTAGGCTACAAATGCAGAACTTGAACTTTACTCACTGAAAGGTTCAAAAGCTGGGAGGTCATACAGTTCAGGGTCAGTCTCTTGGCAGTTATACCATTTAGGCATGGCTCTTATGCACAGATCTTTGCTATTGTCAACATTGATTGTGATTGTGACAGTTACTACAGGTTGCTACATTTTAGCTGTCCGTGCTTTTTACTTTACTACAGATCCTTTCGTTTGCTCCAGTCTCCCCTCTTTTCACAGTGCACTGAACAATGCAGTAAATTACAGTTTCTACTAGAAATGGCAGCTGATATTAAATCTGTAAAATATGCTTCTTAGTCCAGTTGTCAGATGTAGATTGACGTCAAACTGTTGAAGCTTATTTTCAGATGTTTGGTCACTACACCACAGAAATACAGCCAACAACAACCTTTGTGACAGTAAAGCACTGTTTTTTTTATAATGGATATAATGGATTGCAAACCCTTCTAAGTTAATGCTACAGTCATGGCCAAAAGTATTGACACCCCTGCAATTCTGTCAGACAATACTCAGTTTCTTCCTGAAAATGATTGCAAACACAAATTCTTTGGTATTATTATCTTCATTTAATTTGTCTTAAATGAAAAAACACAAAAAGAATTGTCCTAAAGCCAAATTGGATATAATTCCACACCAAACATAACAAAGAGGGTGGACAAAAGTATTGGCACTGTTTGAAAAATCATGTGATGCTTCTCTAATTTATGTAATTAACAGCACCTGTAACTTACCTGTGGCACCTAACAGGTGTTGGCAATAACTAAATCACACTTGCAGCCAGTTAACATGGATTAAAGTTGACTCAACCTCTGTCCTGTGTCCTTGTGTGTACCACATTGAGCATGGAGAAAAGAAAGAAGACCAAAGAACTGTCTGAGGACTTGAGAAACCAAATTGTGAGGAAGCATGAGCAATTTCAAGGCTACAAGTCCATCTCCAAAGACCTGAATGTTCCTGTGTCTACCGTGCACAGTGTCATCAAGAAGTTTAAAGCCCATGGCACTGTGGCTAACCTCCCTAGATGTGGCCGGAAAAGAAAAATTGACAAGAGATTTCAACGCAAGATTGTGCGGATGTTGGATAAAGAACCTCCACTAACATCCAAACAAGTTCAAGCTGCACTGCAGTCCGAGGGTACAACGGTGTCAACCCGTACAATCCGTCGGCGTCTGAATGAAAAGGGACTGTATGGTAGGAGACCCAGGAAGACTCCACTTCTTACCCCGAGACATAAAAAAGCCAGGCTGGAGTTTGCCAAAATTTACCTGAAAAAGCCTAAAACATTTTGGAAGAATGTTCTCTGGTCAGATGAGACAAAAGTAGAGCTTTTAGGGCAAAAGCATCAACATAGAGTTTACAGGAGAAAAAAGAGGCATTCAAAGAAAAGTACACGGTCCCTACAGTCAAACATGGCGGAGGTTCCCTGATGTTTTGGGGTTGCTTTGCTGCCTCTGGCACTGGACTGCTTGACCGTGTGCATGGCATTATGAAGTCTGAAGACTACCAACAAATTTTGCAGCATAATGTAGGGTCCAGTGTGAGAAAGCTGGGTCTCCCTCAGAGGTCATGGGTCTTCCAGCAGGACAATGACCCAAAACACACTTCAAAAAGCACTAGAAAATGGTTTGAGAGAAAGCACTGGAGACATCTAAGGTGGCCAGCAATGAGTCCAGACCTGAATTCCATAGAACACCTGTGGAGAGATCTAAAAATGGCAGTTTGGAGAAGGCACCCTTCAAATATCAGGGACCTGGAGTAGTTTGCAAAGAAGAATGGTCTAAAATTCCAGCAGAGCATTGTAAGAAACTCATTGATGGTTACCGGAAGCGGTTGGTCGCAGTTATTTTGGCTAAAGGTTGTGCAACCAAATATTAGGCTGAGGGTGCCAATACTTTTGTCCGGCCCATTTTTGGAGTTTTGTGTGAAATGATCAATGTTTTGCTTTTTGCTTCATTCTCTTTTGTGTTTTTTCATTTAAGACAAATTAAATGAAGATAATAATACCAAAGAATTTGTGTTTGCAATCATTTTCAGGAAGAAACTGAATATTATCTGACAGAATGGCAGGGGTGTCAATACTTTTGGCCATGACTGTATGGTGCACACACCGCCACATTTGTATAGCATTTGTATCGCTACAGGGCTTGCCTTGTGAAAGAGACACTATGTTGTCTCACTCTACCAATCTGGCACCCAGGAAACATCAGATTTTGCATTTGTCACTGCACATGTGATAATCTATTAGCTCCTGTGAAACTTCATGAGGTTAAGGAGGCGAAAATATAAACCTTATCAAGTATATAGTTAGAAAAACAAATTTAGCCATAGAAGTTCTGGCCTTTCAACAGAATCTGAAGTCAGCTGAACTGGGGCTCTCCATTGTCTCTCTCTGGAAAGCTGTCAGAGACTTCCTGCTTCTGAGCTGGGAGATACTATTGTGTTGAGGGCAGACTGTATGCATCTTGGAGACGGGAAAACTATACTGATCGGTTAGTTCATTCTGTAAATAGTAATACATGAAGTATATGTTTGACAAATTGGTATCATGGAGCAGCAAGACGAGAAGGAGGAGGCTTGCAGAAAGAGGTATAAAGGTGAAACTTGTTACAGTTCCTCAATTTGTATATGTTTGAGTGCATGTAGTAAGAATACAGCTGAAATTTGTTCAGGAAGTCAGCAGCAGGGTAATACTAATTTAGTAACAAATTTCCTAAGGCAAATAAACCCTAACTAAAGATTACTATAAAGGGTTGATCTATATTTAAATTAATTAATAGGAATTTATGTGCAAATTTAAAACCACACTGGTTAAGGTAGTCATGCACTACTGGGATATAGAAACTCAATTTTAAAGAGTTAAGGTATGTGGAGTACTGGTTGGCAGTACTGAGATACACGATTGGGATACAGTTACTCAGACGCTACATACAGGCACTATGTTGCAGACAGTAAATTATAGTTAATCTGCTGGGGTAGTTTCCCAGACTCATTCATCAGACCACTAGGATTTAAGAGAATCACAACATCACTGCTGGGATACAATTACCCAGACTCCTCAATCACACAACATATATTCCCCTTCATATAACTTAATAGCTCAGAGTAGTGCATATCCTATTCATCTTTTCTTTGTGCACAGCAAAACAGCACATATGTACCGTATATTTGAAATTAATCATTGCCTAAATTAGCCAATGCTAATTAAAATTAGTAACCAATAGCCTTCCCAACATGTTTCACCATCAAGGCATCATCAGGGGGAATGAAGGGCATAAATTCCTATTATATAATTTAAATAAAAATTAAGCCTTTATAGTAGTCTTTAGTTAGGGTTTATTTGCCTTATGCAATTTGTAAGTAAATGCATGTAATAAGAGACTTCGATAAACCCTTTAGAATCAGCTATATTCTCCTCTAATAGATAAGTGTAATACAAGCAACTATTTACTTTTCCAGTAGTTTAACCTTTTAGAAGAAGCCATGTCCTCCTCTTAGAAATTATTCCTTTAAACGCAAGATTATCATCCTTCTTTACACTTATTAGATGGTTGACACATAACAGTATCCTGTATGAAAAGTAAAAGTATTCAAGGCACTGGATGTCTTCCACATAAACTTCCTTACTAGTTTTAGCATATAGTAAAAATTGAGATGTTCTGGTTACAAATAGCCAATCATCTAGCCATATTAACCCCTCTTTGACATTTGAGATACTATCCTGTCCATGGCCGTGGGCCTGTCTGACCATGAACGGGACAGTACATCATCGAGATCGACTACGCACACAGGTGGTGTGCGGCCGAGTGTCAGCTGATTCTCACACCTGTCACCCAGCACTAAGTGCCAGGAGCGGCACTTTAACCCCCGGAATGCTGCAATCGAACACGATCCAACTTCCAGGAGCAGGCAGAGGGCTGATCGCTGCTATGGTAATCCGATGTCATCATGACGACATCCGGGTTGCCAGAGCTGAGAAACTTCCTGTCATGCGCAATGCATGTCAGGAAGTCTCTCAGGTCAGTGTGCACGGATTGCAGTACTGACAGCTTCTATAGCATACAGATGCTGCTTTATCTGCATGCTATAGAAGCGATCAGACTGCAAGAAATGAGAGTGCCATAGTGGGACTAAGTGTAAAAATTAGAATGAAGCAAAAAAAAATTAAATAATTGTAAAAATATCAAAAAAGATAATCATAAAAAATCAATATTTATTCTATCACTAAATATTTTAATAAAGAATATAAACAATAAAAATACACATATTTGGTATTGCCGTGTCCATAATGACCCGACATATAAAACTGTCCCACTAGTTAACCCCTTTAGTGAACACCATAAAAAAAGCAAAAAAACAAGGCATAAAACAATGCTTTATCATCATACCACCAAGTAAAAAGTGGAATAACACACGATCAAAAAGACGGATATAAATAAGCATGGTACCCCTGAAAACGTCATCTTGTCCCACAAAAAACGAGCTGCCATACAGCGTCATCAGCAAAAAAAATAAAAAATTTATAGCTCTCAGAATAAAGTGATGCAAAAACAATTGTTTTTTCTAGAAAATATTTTTATTATATAAAAGCGCCAAAATAAAAAAAATATATAATGAGATATCACTGTAATTGTACTTAACCAAAGAATAAAACTGCTTTATCAATTTACCACAAGCGGAACGGTGTAAATGCCTCCCCAATAGAAATTCATGAATTGCTGGTTTTTGCTCATTCTGTCTCCCAAAAATTAGAATAGAAAGTGAATAAAAAAAGTCATGTGCCCGAAAATTATACCAATAAAAACATCAGCTTGACCTGCAAAAAACAAGACCTCACATGACTCTGTGGGCCAAAATATGGAAAAATTATAGCTCGCAAAATATGGTGATGCAAAAACTATTTTTTGCAATAAAAAATGTCTTTTAGCATCTGACAGCTGACAAACATAAAAACCCGCTATAAGGCCTCCTTCAAACGTCCTGTTATTTCCGGTACCGGAGATGTCAGTGTCCGTGTGTATAATACTTGCGGCACATGTGTGGCATGTGTGTGCCGCATAAGTACCACATGGACCGGCGCCAGGGAAGAAGCATTGCAGTAAGCGCTGTTCCCTGGCATCGGGTGCTAAGCACGGCTCTCATCATCGTCCTCTGGTCTGCCGGCGATTGGCAGCAGTTAAGGGTACTTAAACCACAGCGCCGCTTTTTAACGGCTCTGAGGTTTAAGGTTATAGCACTCTCCAGCGTTGGAATTTCTCTGGGGTCTCGGCTGCCGGGGGTTTTTACCGATCCCGGTGTTGCGATCGCCGTTATTAACAGTATAACAGCTACTGCAAAAAAAGTTTGATTTTCCATTTAATTTCTCCTCTGATGTGATTGCACATCAGAGGAGAGAGAAATAGGGTCCCCCGGTCTCCCGATCACCCCCCGCTACCTCCATTGTCCCTGCAGGCACCCATGAAGTCTCCCAGGCCGCCGGCTTCTCTTTCCAGGAGAAAATGGCGGGCACATGCACAGTGCGCCCGCCGAGATCTGCCGGCCGGCACCCAGCAACAATAGGAGATTTTTTCATGTTGGTTCATTTTGATCAGTGTGATAGACCCTATCACAGTGTTCAAAATAAAAAAAAAGGAAATCAAACCCCCTTTATCAACCCCTTAGTTAGAAAAAATAATAAATTAAAAAAATATTTATTTCCATTTTCCCATTAGGGTTAGAGTTGGGCTAAAGTGCGTTGGCTACAATTATGGTTGGGGCTAAAGTTAGGGTTACAGTTAGGGCTACAGTTAAGATTGGGGTTAGGGTTGGGGCTAAAGTTAGGGTTACGGTTGGGGCTAATGTTAGGGTTAGGGTTTGGATTACAGTTATGGATGGGATTAGGGTTAAAGATGGGATTAGGGTTATGGTTGGGATTAGGATTAGGGGTGTGTTAGGGTTAGGTTTCTGGTTAGGGTTATAGTTAGGGTTGGCATTAGGTTTAGGGGTATTTTAGGGATAGGGTTGGAGTTAGAATTGGGGGGTTTCCACTGTTTAGGCACATCAGGGGCTCTCCAAACGTGACATGGCATCCGATCTCAATTCCAGCCAATTCTGCATTGAAAAAGTCAAGCGGTGCTCCTTCCCTTCCAAGTTCTGCTGTGAGCCCAAACAGTGATTTAGCCACACATATGGTGTATCAGCCTACTCAAAACAAATTGGACAACAACTTTTGAGGTCCAATTTCTCCTGTTACCCTTGTGAAAATAAAAAATTAGGAGCGAAAAGATCATTTTTGTGAAAAAAAATATGATTTTTTATTGTTACGGCTCTATGCTACAAATTTCTGTGAAGCACTTGGGGGTTCAAAGTGCTCACCACACATCTAGATAAGTTCCATAGGGGGTCTAGTTTCCAAAATGTGGTCACTTTTGGGGGTTTCCACTGTTTGGGCACATCAGAGACTCTCCAAACGTAACATGGCGTCCCATATTAATTCCAGCCAATTTTGCGCTGAAAAAGTAAAATGGCTCTCCTTTCCTTCCAAGCTCTGCCATGCGCCCAATTAGTGGTTTACCCCCACATATCAGGTATCAGCCTAATCAGGACAAATTGCACAACAACTTTTGGGGTCTAATTTCTCTTGTTACAGTTGGGAAAATAAAAAATCGGGGGCGAAAAGATCATTTTTGTAAAAAAATTATGATTTTTTTATTTTTATGGCTCTACGTTATAAACTTATGTGAAGCACTTGGGAGTTCAAAGTGCTCAACGCATGTCTAGATAAGTTCCTTAGGGGGTCTAGTTTCCAAAATTTTGTCCCTTGTGGGGGGTTTCCACTGTTTAGGCACATCAGGGGCTCTCCAAACGTGGCATGGCGTCCGATCTCAATTCCAGACAATTTTGTATTAAAAAGCCAAAAGACGCTCCTTCCCTTCTGAGCTCTGCCAACAGTGGTTTACCTGCATATATTGTTTATCAATGTACTCAGGACAAATTATACAACTTTTGGAGTCCAATTTCTCCTGTTACCCTTGGGAAAATAAAAAAAAATTGGGTCTAAAGTACATTTTTTGTGAAAAAAGCTAAATGTTCATTTTTTTTAAACATTCAAAAAATTCCTGTGAAGCACCTGAAGAGTTAATAAACTTCTTGAATGTGATTTTGAGCAACTTCAGGGGTTCAGATTTCAGAATGGTTCACTTTCCGGTATTTTCTATCATATAGATCCCTCAAAATGACTTCAAATGTGATGTGGTCCCTAAAAAAAAAGGTGTTGTAAAAATGAGAAATTGCTGTTTAACTTTTAACCCTTATAACTTGCTAACAAAATATTTTAGTTCCCAAATTGTGCTGATGTAAAGTAAACATGTTGGAAGTGTTACTTGTTAAGTATTTTATGTGACATATCTCAGTTATTTAAGGGCATGAAAATTCAAGGTTGGAAAATTGCAAAATTTTCAACATTTTTGCCAAATTTCTGTTTTTTTCATAAATAAACGCAAATCTTATCAAAAATTTTTTACCACTATCGTGAAGTACAATATGTGTCAAGAAAACAATGTCAGAATAACCAGGATCCATGGAAGCTTTCCAGAGTTATTACCTCATAAAGGGACAATGGTCAGAATTGTAAAAATTGGCCAGGTCATTAACATGCAATCCACCAGTGGGGTAAAGGGGTTAAAAAAGAGGAAATAAATATCAGTACATTAGAATGCATTGATGAACTAGTTTGTCATGTTTGTACTTTGCTTTTGGAAAATTCATGAAATTCATGAGAAAAATAGGTACTTTGATTTGGCAAATATATTCTGTTGGGCAACAATTCAACAAAATGGTGAACCAGGCAAATTATTATTATTTTAGCACCATTTATTCCATGGCGGTTACATGTGAAAAGGGGTATACATAATAAAAAACAAGTACAATAATCTTAAACAATACAAGTCACTACTGATACATGAGGAGAGAGGATCCTGCCCGTGAGGGCTCACAATCTATAAGGGATGGGTGAGGAGACAGTAGGTGAGTGTAGAGCTGGTCGGGCAGTGATTTGGTGGTTATTGCAGGTTGCAGGCTTGTCGGAAGAGGTAGGTCTTCAGGTCACTTTTGAAGGTTTCCATGGAAGGCAAGAGACTGATATGTTGGGGTACAGAGTTCCAGAGTAGGGGGGGACATGCGGGAGAAATCTTATATGCGATTGTGGGAAGAGAAGATAAGAGAGGAATAGACAATGAGATCTTGTTTTATCCTTTACCAGACCAGAAGACAAAGCGCCATTTACTATTCAAATACTGCAGAGAATCTGCCTTCTGCATAGTTGGTGCCTCCAAGAGAAAAGAGTAAAAAAATAAAGGTGAGACAACCTGATGGAGCACCAGGCTGGCAGGTCAGGAAGCGCCAATTGAGAATAGTCCGATGCAGCTCCTGTCTGGTACCTCAGATGAAGATGTGATCAATAGTGCAGGATGTCACGGTCAGAAGGGAGCGCAAAGGACATGGAGAGGGTCAGTAGATTAAAAGATTTCTTTAGTTTATTGAATTCTACAACGCGTTTCGACAGATAGCTTCAGTCTTCATCAGATGGCATATCACCACCTGATGAAGACAGAAGCTATCTGTCGAAACGCATTGTGAAATTCAATAAACTAAAGAAATATTTTAATCTACTGACCCTCTCCATGTCGTTTGCGCTCCCCTGCGACCGGGACATCCTGCACTATCCAAGAGAAAAGAATCTCATTGGATTTTGATCTTACTCTAGTTAAATGAAATTAAAGCCAGAGCCACTGTTACTAATGACATGCTTTTCAGAAAAGTCTTACAATTTCATCTTCTCTCTTTTTAAGTTTTTCTCCGAAGCAATGGGTCATCTTTAAATACAACCGCTCCCAATTGGACCAAAGGAAAAATAGTAAGCAATAAACAAGGCATTAAGAGCAAAGAATAAAATAACATTTTTATATTGACGTGGTGCCCTTTTGGCATTTTCTTATGGGTCAATAAAATGCCCAGACCTCTCTCTTAAAACACGGCAATGCAAGATTCATGAGAACAAAAATAAAAGGGCAAATATACTGTATTTGCATGTTTGACCCCCTCAGAAAGGCAAGCCGAAACGCATATAAGGGTGAGCGTATGTGACTACAGGTTGCAGCATCCACATACCAAGGTAATACAGCTTTTTACATGATTCCAACTACTGTATAGTTATATCATTCATGATTGTAGATATGTGAATAGAAGGATATCATGCAACAGCACTTTACTATGGGTTACGTTCTATCCGTAAGTACTTAATTGCACATGCACTTTACTATGGGTTACGGTTCTATCCATTTTCTAAGTACTTAATTGCACATGGACTTTACTAATATGATTGTCCCTAGGATAGTCATAATCCACACCTTCAATTATTCACTCACAGTGTTTTATATTTATGTGTATACCATTCTATATTCCAATTTTTTTCTTGACTCCATGAAACTATTTTGGAATCTCACTATTATGTACGAGCCATGTGATATAATCTTTACACGTCCCAAATCTGATTTATGTTTGACATTTTTGTGCAGCAATGTATTTTAACGCTATACATATACACTGATTTTGCTATAAGTCATTGTAATATATTTTGATATGTGCCTTTTTTTTATATCAGTGCATTGCCATTGAATATATATGTATTAAATCATTAATTCTTTATTATTATTAACGTGGTTCTTTTTTCCTTTTTTCTTCTGTCAAGGTTCATGGGAAAAAGAATATTTGTACACTTCTCCATCAATGATAAAATAAAAAAAATATGGATCTCAGATTATGGTGAAAAACAAAATTTGTATTACTTTCAGATTTTCATTTTAGTTCAGATAAGCCTTCAATTCAGATGCAATCAATCTGGTGTGCACTAATTGTGCTGATGTGATTAGATTGTGATCCGATTACTGTCTTTTGCCAAGATATACCCACGTTCTATTATTAAGTATGGCATAATGAGTGGTGAGAACCTCTCTTGACCCAGTGGCCCTTATTACAATTGTAGGTGCTCTGGCATAAGCTGAACAGATCGCCTCCACTCAATTACTTGATCGGCTGATTTGAAATTATATCATTTGTCAAAGATTTCCAGCCACCTAAACACTTTTCTTTACTTGAATTTTAATAAAGTGTGTTAAGGGTTGTTTTAGATACTTTGGTCTGATTTTAAGCTCTTACCAGCTTATTTTGCTTATGTAGCATATTATCAATATCAGTGAAATAATTCAGTTATTTTATATTTTTTCTCAGTAGGTCTCCAAATACAGAAATACTAGGGACCTACATAATATATATAAGCAAATATGGGTTAAGTTCTGGTGCTTTATCTCAGATGAGAAATAGATCGTTTATATACAGTATCTACCATACTCCTGATTTGGGATGCCACACTAGATTGTCTTCCAGATTTCCTTACATATTTTAACTGAAACAATGATACCTTAATTTTCACAGCTGAGCTTAATAATGATTCCATTGCTTTTTTAAATATCTTGCTTATCAATGACAAAATATTCAAAACATCATGCATGAAACTATCTGGGAACATCTTTTCACATCTAAATAACTGCCGTACGCTACATTTTAATAAAAATGTGCCCATTGGTGAATATGTCAGCACCAAGAGGACATGTTCTAATGATGTCATGCTTCTGGGTTCAAAACCCTGAGCCTGTGCTTTGTGGTAAGCTTCTGTGTCCACTGAGCCTCAAGAAGAGTCACCTTTTCTCCAGGTATTTAGTTTTTGTTATTTTCTGCAGCCTATTTTGGGTAACAGGCATTTTCATATGCTCATTTGTCTGCCCTAACACCTTTCGGATGCTGCTTTATATTATTTCCCCCTGCTGGTATTTTCTGCTGGTGATAGTCTCATTTTGATGTCCAGCTACACTGCTGTAATTTAAGTCAGTCAGTGAAAAACCATGTAGGGTTTATCTATTTTCTGTTTATGTTCTTTACTCTGCAATACTTCAGTTTCTTTTTAGGAAGCATGCTGTATATTTTCTAACTGTCTTGTATTTTGTGGTTTGCTTTACTCACTCGGAGATCTCTTCTTATTTCAGCATACTTTCCCTTCTGCAGGTAATTCACACTCTGCTCTTTCCTCCAGTTCCTTAGCAATAAACGAGCTTGATGGCCTTTCAGGCAGCATAGCTCCACGTTGCGATTGTGTAGTCTGTGACTAGGGCTTTCTCAGCTCCTGCAGGAAACTCAGAAACCAGCCGGGCCAGTTGCAATTTGCTACACAATCATAACACTTGAATTTTTTTTCTGGACGGCTTATTAAAAAATCACAGACAGACAATATTTTTTACAGACACCTTGGAAAACCATAATAAGTCATTATGATTAGGAGTAATCCATGTCTACAGCCCATAATTCTTATGTACAGAGACACATGTACAAGATTATCTCTGCACAGAAACATTTTTTAAACAAATCCAATTGTGGAAATTATTATTATTCCAAGATGAATTGATTAAAATCAACTTTGTTTATAGGACAACCCCTTTCCGACATTGGGCGTACATTTACGCCTATGTCGGTCTCCTTCCCTTTGATGTGGGTTCCGGCAGTGAGCCCACATATTTCCCAGGACATGTCAGCTCCCTACCTCTGCATGGCTGCTAAATGCTGCAATCACAGTATTTAGGGGGGCACCACTCCTGCACTGATAGTCTTGTGTCAGCTGCCAGAATCAGCTCACACCTGACGGTAAAATTGCCTGGACATACTCCGTACGTCTAAGGTCGGTAAATACCAGCCGACCATGATGTACTGAGTGCATTCAAAGTCATGAAGGAGTTAAAGGGCTATGATACTAATCATACTGTGAGGAGAGGCTTATGATCCATCATACTGTATGGAGGGCTATGGGTCATTATTCTGTGTTTAGGGGGCTGTGGAGGCCATCAGACTATGAATGGGAGTTGTGGAGCCATCATATTGTGTGATGGGGCTGAGGGCATTAACATACTGTGTAAAAAAGCATTATAATGTGTTTGGCATCATACTGTGCATGGGGTCAACATACTGTGTGTCAGGAGCTGTCAGGGCCATACCAGGATGCCATCATACTGGGTATAAGAGACAGTGAGGGCCACTTTATTGTGTGTGGGAATGTTTTCTGTGTGTGGGTGGCATCATCCTGTGTGTGTGCGGGCATG
This sequence comes from Dendrobates tinctorius, assembly GCF_039654945.1. Classification (NCBI taxonomy): domain Eukaryota; kingdom Metazoa; phylum Chordata; class Amphibia; order Anura; family Dendrobatidae; genus Dendrobates; species Dendrobates tinctorius. The sequence goes on from NW_027361675.1 coordinate 45,430, forward strand.
ATACTGAGTGTGGAGGTTTTTGGAGGCCATAATACTATGATGGCCATCATACTGCGATGGGCTGCCAGGGATGCAATGGCCATCATACTGTGCATAGGGGCTGTGGTATTTAGGTGGGTAGGTGCCATGATTTAGTGAATTTGGGGGTTGTAGCAGCCATCACACTATGTGTAAGGAGATACAGGGATGTAGGAGCATCATATTGTGTGTACGCGTGTTACACTGTGTGTGGGTAGGTCATACTATGTGTGGAGGTTGTGGGAGAATTATACTGTGTTTGAGCTACTGTGATAGCATCACACTGTGTTTGGGGCATTGTAGAGTCATCGTATTATTTGGGGTGTATTTTTCAGTATATTTAACTCCCTGTGCCCGGACACCAGCTTTGCTGTCACAGCAATCACTGACTCTTCAGATTCCTCTGCCCCCTTCTTACTACATTTCTCATCATTTCTTGTACTGGGTTAAAGGCCAGCATTTAGCAAAGACCTTTAACTCCACCATATCCTCTTCCACCCCCCACCCCCCCAGAGTCATACATAGCTCCAGCATAATCTGTATAGTACACTGCAGGGAATAGAAGTAATGAAAACAGCACCATCTCACCAGCAGTGACAATAAAGGTTGTTCCCACCTCTCCCTCACTGACATGGATGACGGGATGGATGGATGGATCGATGGATGGATCGATGGATGGGTTGGGTTGATGGATGGGGAGAGATATGAATTTATTCACATCATAAAGGGAATACAGCAAGGTGAATATATATTAAACAGAGTATTCAGCAATGTGTGTACACGTATATGCACCCTGCTCTAAACATACAGATAGGTGAGAGCTGGCAGAATTCACAGAAATCGAGTGAGCTCTACCCGGCAAGTCCTGTGTTACGAAGTGGCAAGGGACAATGGGCACGTAACCCATCCCATGAGCTAAGGGCACCATAGACTTTCCCTGTCCTCTGGATTACCCCGGAAGGTTGAGACACAGGGGTCTCATACCTTTCTATGCTGCTAACGTAACCCTTATCTGTTCCCTGCAGGTGTGGGACCGAAGTGTATTGGAAAACACTAACCAGACAGACAGGGGAAACAGACAGGGATAACAGAAAACTATCATAATTGAGACCAAAATGCTTTCCAAAATTTGGAAATAAATTGATCCCTCTTGTAGGGAACAATATCAGATGGTATCCCATGTAATTTCACAATTTCTTTAATAAAAATTTGTGCCAAAGTCTTGGCATTCAGTAAAGCAGGTAGCTCAATGAAATGAGCCATCTTGCTGAATCTAGCCACCACCACCAATATTGCAGTGTTACCTGCTGACACAGGTAGATCAACGATGAAATCTACAGACAAATTAGTCCATGGTTTACAGGGAATCGCCAAAGATGAAAGAGCCCCGGACAGACGAGTATGTGAGATGTTAGGACATGCACAAGTACTGCAGGCAGCTATATATTGCACCCTAGACCACTAAAAACGACAAGTAAAAAGATCTATGGTGGCTTTACTACCTGGATGTCCAGCCAGGATCAAAATCGTGATGTTCATATAATATTCTAAGATGGAGGTTCAAAAGAACAAACAGTTTACCTAAAGTACAGGCAGCAGGGGCATCCCTCTGAGCCTCTAGGACCTCCTTCTCCAGATTAAAACATTTGGTTGCAACAACTACACCTTTCTGTAATATAGGAACCGGCTCGCAATTACTTCCTCCCCCCGGAAAAAAAACTAGATAAAACATCCACCTTAATGTTCTCACCCCCCTGACTTATAAAGTAAGTAACAAAAAAGTTGAATATGGTAAAAAACAATGACCATCTTGTCTGTCTAAGATGCCACTCCTTAAAGGCCCACTTTATTGCTAAGAGTTCTCTATTACCAATGTCATAGTTCCTCTCGGCGGACAATTTATTTGGAGATGGAACCTGAGTAGTGTTGAGCATTCCAATACCGCAAATATCGGGTATCGGCCGATATTCGCGGTATCGGAATTCCGATACCGAGTACCGATATTTTAACAATATCGAATACCGGAATCGGAAGTTCCCATAAAGCTATCAGCCAGTTGTGTTAGCCATGTTAACTAATGGCATGGCTGTGATTGGCTGCTGAAATGATGTCATCATAATGCGCGGTCTGTGCGGGCCTGTCGGGGGTCTGTACGGGCTTGCCGGGGGTCTGTACAGGCCTGCCGGGGGTCTGTGCGGGCCTGCCGGGGGTCTGTGTGGGCCTGCCGGGGGTCTGTACGGGCCTGCTGGGGGTCTGTGCGGGCTGCTGGGGGTCTGTGTGGGCCTGCCGGGGGTCTGTGTGGGCTGCCGGGGGTCTGTACGGGCCTGCCGGGGGTCTGTAGGGCCAACTGGGGGTCTGCGCGGGCTGCCGGGGGTCTGTGCGGGCCTGCCGGGGGTCTGTACGGGCATGCCGGGGGTCTGTGCGGGCTGCCGGGGGTCTGTACGGGCCTGCCGGGGGTCTGTGCGGCCTGCCGGGGATCTGTACGGGCCTGCTGGGGGTCTGTGTGGGCCTGCCGGGGGTATGTGCGGGCTGCCGGGGGTCTGTACGGGCCTGCCGGGGGTCTGTGCGGGCCTGCCGGGGGTCTGTGCGGGCCTGCCGGGGGTCTGTGCGGGCCTGCCGGGGGTCTGTACGGGCCTGCCGGGGGTCTGTGCAGGCCTCCCGGGGGTTGTGTGCGCGTGCAGGCATCGTCCGATGGGACTACAAGTCCCTTCGGGCTATGCCTGCTACAATGACAGTGATTGACACATTAGCCAATGATGGGACAGTAGTAGTCCCATCATCCGGCTAATGTGTTGAATGTAAAAAAAAACAAACATACATACTACATACTACATACATACTACATATATACTACATTCATACAACATAAATACATACTGCATAAATACTACATTCATACAACATACATACATACTACATACATACTACATATATACTACATTCATACAGCATACATACATGCTACATACTACATACATACTACATATATACTACATTCATACAACATACATACATACATACTACATACATACTACATATATACTACATTCATACAGCATACATACATACTGCATAATACATACATACTACATATATACAACATTCATACAACATACATACATACTACATACATACTACATATATACTAAATTCATACTACATACATACTACATAATACATGCATGCTACATATATACTACATTCATACAACATACATACAGTGGTGGCCAAAAGTATTAACACCCCTGCAATTCTGTCAGATAATACTCAGTTTCTTCCTGAAAATGATTGCAAACACAAATTCTTTGGTATTATTATCTTCATTTAATTTGTCTTAAATGAAAAAACACAAAAAGAATTGTCCTAAAGCCAAATTGGATATAATTCCACACCAAACATAAAAAAGAGGGTGGACAAAAGTATTGGCACTGTTCGAAAAATCATGTGATGCTTCTCTAATTTGTGTACTTAACAGCACCTGTAACTTACCTGTGGCACCTAACAGGTGTTGGCAATAACTAAATCACACTTGCAGCCAGTTGACATGGATTGAAGTTGACTCAACCTCTGTCCTTGTAGTATGAGCAATCTCAAGGCTACAAGTCCATCTCCAAAGACCAGAATGTTCCTGGGTCTACCGTGCGCAGTGTCATCAAGAAGTTTAAAGCCCATGGCACTGTGGCTAACCTCCCAAGATGTGAACGGAAAAGAAAAATTGACAAGATATTTCAATGCAAGATTGTGCGGATGTTGGATAAAGAACCTCAACTAACATCCAAACAAGTTCAAGCTGCCCTGCAGTCCGAGGGTATAACAGTGTCAACCCGTACTATCTGTCAGCGACTGAATAAAAAGGGACTGTATGGTAGGAGACCCAGGAAGACCCCACTTCTTACCCCGAGACATAAAAAAGCCAGGCTGGAGTTTGCCAAAACTTACCTGAAAAAGCCTAAAACGTTTTGGAAGAATGTTCTCTGGGCGGATGAGACAAAAGTAGAGTTTTTTGGGCAAAGGCATCAACATAGAGTTTACAGGAGAAAAAAAGAGGCATTCAAAGAAAAGAACACGGTCCCTACAGTCAAACAAGGTGGAGGTTCCCTGATGTTTTGGGGTTGCTTTGCTGCCTCTGGCACTGGACTGCTTGACCGTGTGCATGGCATTATGAAGTCTGAAGACTACCAACAAATTTTGCAGCATAATGTAGGGCCCAGTGTGAGAAAGCTGGGTCTCCCTCAGAGGTCATGGGTCTTCCAGCAGGACAAAGACCCAAAACACACTTCAAAAAGCACTAGAAAATGGTTTGAGAGAAAGCACTGGAGACTTCTAAGGTGACCAGCAATGAGTCCAGACCTGAATCCCATAGAAGACCTGTGGAGAGATCTAAAAATGACAGTTTGGAGAAGGCACCCTTCAAATATCAGGGACCAGGAGCAGTTTGCCAAAGAAGAATGGTCTGAAAATCCAGCAGAGCATTGTAAGAAACTCATTGATGGTTACCGGAAGTGGTTGGTCACAGTTATTTTGGCTAAAGGTTGTGCAACCAAGTATTAGGCTGAGGGTGCCAATACTTTTGTCTGGCCCATTTTTGGAGTTTTGTGTGAAATGATCAATGTTTTGCTTTTTTCTTCATTCTCTTTTGTGTTTTTTCATTTAAGACAAATTAAATGAAGATAATAATACCAAAGAATTTGTGTTTGCAATCAATTTCAGGAAGAAACTGAGTATTATCTGACAGAATTGCAGGGGTGTCAATACGTTTGGCCACAACTGTACATGCATACTACATACATACTACATATATACTACATTCATACAACATACATACATACTACATACATACTACATTCATACAACATACATACATACTACATACTACATACATACTACATATATACTACATTCATACAACATACATACATACATACATACATACTACATACTACAAACTTACTGCATACATGCAACATACATACATACTACATACTTGCTACATACATACAACATACATACAACATGCTACATACATGCAACATACATACAACATACATACTACATACATACTACATACAATACATTCATACAATACATACATATAGACATACAGTACAAATAACATAGAGTACATACTCACCATCACTTGTCACTTTGATCCCCGAAGCCAGTGTCATCTCACTGTAAAAAATATTAAAATAGCAAAGAAGCAATATACTCCCTGATCTGCAGAAATCCATGAGTGTCCCACGATGATCTCCTGCAGTGCATCACTGAGAGGTTACTATAGTTCACTGGTCTCACTTTATGGCAAAAGCTGCGTGGGAACTTTCTCACACAGCAATGCCAAAAGTGAGACTAGGGACTATTTTTTTACAGTGGCGGAGGAATACAGTGCGGAAGGATACCTACCTTCCATCATTGTATTGCTTGTGCCCCTAGAGAGCGGTCGCATCAGCTGATGCTGTGGTTCTCCACGGGAGATCGTTGTGGGACACTCGTGGATTTCTGCGGCTCAGGGAGTGTATTGGTTGTTTGTTATTTTAATATTTTTTACAGATGACACTGGCTTCGGGGATCAAAGTGACAAGTGATGGTGAGTATGTACTCTATGTTATACGTACTGTATGTCTATATGTATGCATTGTATGAATGTATGAATGTATTGTATGTAGTATGTATGTTGTATGTCTGTAGCATGTTTTATGTATGTTGTATGAATGTAGTATATATGTAGTATGTATGTATGTATGTTGTATGAATGTAGTATATATGTAGTATGTATGTAGTATGTATGTATGTATGTATGTTGTATGAATGTAGTATATATGAGTATGTATTTAGTATGTATGTATGTTGCATGAATGTAGTATATATGTAGTATGTATGTAGTATGTATATATGTATGTATGCTGTATGAATGTAGTATATATGTAGTATGTATGTATGTATGTTGTATGAATGTAGTATATATGTAGTATGTATGTAGTATGTATGTATGTATGTTGTATGAATGAAGTATATATGTAGTATGTATGTATGTTGTATGAATGTAGTATGTATGTAGTATGTATGTAGTATGTATGTATGTATGTTGTATATATGTATTATGTATGTAGTATGTATGTATGTTGTATGAATGTAATATATATGTGCATATGTAGTATGTATGTATTATGTAGTATGTATGTATGTTGTATGAATGTAGTTTATATGTAGTATGTATGTAGTATGTATGTATGTTGTATGAATGTAGTATATATGAAGTATGTCTGTAGTATGTATGTATGTTGTATGAATGTAGTATATATCTAGTATGTATGTATTATGTAGTATGTATGTATGTTGTATGAATGTAGTATATATGTAGTATGTATGTAGTATGAATGTATGTTGCATGAATGTAGTATATATGTAGTATGTATGTAGTATGTATGTATGTATGTATGTTGTATGAATGTAGTATATATGTAGTATGTATGTAGTATGTATGGTTTTTTTTACATTCAACACATTAGCCGGATGATGGGACTACTACTCTCCCATCATTGGCTAAGGTGTCAATCACTATCATTGTAGCAGGCATAGCCCAATGGGACTTGTAGTCCCATCGGACGATGCCTGCACACACACAACCCCCGGCAGGCCTGCACAGACCCCCGGCAGCCCACACAGACCCCCGGCAGGCCCGCACAGACCCCCAGCAGGCCCGCACAGACCCCCGGCAGCCCGCACAGACCCTCGGCAGGCCCACACAGACCCCCAGCAGCCCGCACAGACCCCCGGCAGGCCGGCACAGACCCCCGGCAGCCCGCACAGATCCCTGGCAGCCCGCACAGATGCCCGGCAGGCCCGCACAGACCCCCGGCAGCCCGCACAGACCCCCGGCAGGCCCGTACAGACCCCCGGCAGCCCGCACAGACCCCCGACAGGCCCGCGCAGACCCCCGGCAGGCCCGCACAGACCCCCGAGAGGCCCGTACAGACCCCGCCCACACACACAGATACGCACAGTGTCCTCCCACGCACTGCCCACTCTTCCCCCTCCTGAACTGGATATGCAAGTAAAGAAAGGTTTTTTTTTAATTCCAATATTTGTGCCCCATTGACTTGCATGGGTTTCCGGTATCGGAATCGGCGATACCCGATACTTTTTGGGTATCGGTCAGATCCAATCCGATACTTCACGATATCGGATGGTATCGCTCAACACTAACCCTGAGACAATACAGCCCCAACCCCCAATTCTGATGCATCAATCTCTACAATGAACGGCTGATCCATGTGAAAACTGGTGGACAATAAAAAGTGCCCCAGAAAAGGCATCTCCTGTAGCGAAAACATACATTTCTTTGGTTTGACATATATATTATTGTCAGTAAATATTTGTAAGACCTGCCTGACATGTACCTGATGTGACTCGAGGTCTGACAAATAAATCAATATGTTATCCAGATAGACTATCACAAACCTACCTGCTAGATGATGAAAAATGTAATTTACAAAATACTGAAAAACAACGGGAGCATTAGTCAACCCAAATGGCATTACAAGGTTTTTATAGTGTCCCTCTGGTGTATTAAACGCAGTCTTCCACTCATCCGCCTCCTTTATATGGATGAGATTATATGCCCTCCTGAGGTCCAGTTTAGAAAACCACTTGGCCCCAATGATCTGATTAAAAAGATCTAGAACAGTGTTTCTCAACTTCAGTCCTCAAGACCCACCAACAGGTCAAGTTTTCAGGATATCCTTAGTATTGCACAGGGGATAATTTCAACACCTGCTCAAGCATTAATTCCATCACCTGTGCAATACTAGGAAATCTTGAAAACATGACCTGTTGGTGGGTCTTGAGGACTGGAGTTGAGAAACACTAATCTAGAATGAGGGGGAAAGGATATGGATCCCGATCCGTGATCCAATTTAGTTCTCAGAAATCTAAGCAGGGGCGTAACTCCCCATTTTTGTTTTTAAAGAAAAACCTTGTTGCAACGGGGGATGAGGAGGGTCTAATATGACCCTTAGCCAGATATTATGTGATATAGTCCTTCATGTCCTGCCTCTCTGGACCTGAAACATTATATAAGCTGCTCTTAGCAATTTGGCCCAAGAAATGAAGTTATTGGGGCAATCACATGGAGGAAGTTCTTGACACCTCTGTTCAGACAACACTCCCCCCAAGATCAGACTGGTATTCCATGGGCAACACAGTGGCTCCAGCCAAGGTAATCCAAGAATCACAGGAGAGGGCAAGCCCTCTCACACATAACAATCGATAGATTCCGAGTACATGGCCCCACTTACAGAATTTGGAGCAATACTCCTCCATTGGCTGGTCTCCCTCCTGAAGTTGACGTAGTTTAGACTCAGGTACCATAGTTTAGACTCAGACAGAGTTGCAGTCATCATAGATTAGACCCAGAGATTAAAAAAAAATCCTACACCATCTGAAGCAACTGTGAATCAAACAGGAGAGAAAATGCCCAGGCTTGAGGGTTACCCTGGAGAAGAGAGATTACGATCCCCACCCGTTGCTCCTTGGTCCCCAGGGAGTGAGGACATACCCTAAAATAAAGTTTGCAGGCCTCCATGAAAACCACAAACTTATCCTAACCCCCAGTGGACCTATCCAGCAAAGTGATCTTCGGCTCCACAAATGGTTGCCCTGGAGAAATGGGCCCTAAGCCTGGAGTCAATGGGCACTGCAAAGCAACTGAGTTCAAGTCTGCCATCTCCCAGGCAGAGTTGTTGTAGCTGCTCTGACAGAGCAATCAAAGGATCCATAATGGATCCAGAGAGGTATGGATAGTGATAATGCCGTGAAGTGGCAAGGGACAATGGGAACCTACCCGATCTCTTGAGCTATGGGCACCCTAGACTATCCCTGCCTCCTGGATTACCCTGGACGGTGCCGGGGTCTCACACCTTGATATGCTCCTCACTAACCACTAACCTTTATCTGTTCACACCCCCACTCAGGGAGGTGTGATACTGAAATGTACTGGAAAATAATAACTAGACAGACAGGGATAAATAGACAGGGATAAAAGAAAACTACTATCATACTAGTAAACTAATAAAACAACAGAGTGGGAATCAGGTTCGAATAGGGGAAAGAAACCAAATGGGAGAGGATAAGGATAAACATGCAAACCAACTCCATGCAGATATATCATAAAATATTCTCTAACTACCTACAGAAAACACTAAACTTTCTCCTTCAACTACAAACTGTAAAGTGGAAAAACTATCACTGGAATCTACCAAGTGCCAGTGGAAAGCAAATATACCAGAGGGGAGTGGCCAACGCAGAACAGCTGAGACAATTCAGAGAGCTCCAGGAGATCAATAGAGCTGATTAACCCATGCAATTACAAAGTAAGGAAGACCATCACTGTTAATAGGAAGGTGAGCAGTTCTAATCAGTGCAGGAGTTTGCGTAACCAGATGCTGCGATCTTTTGTCCCCTCTCTGTCGTGGTATCCCCATGATATCCCATTCACCCCATCAGATTCCAGTGCCGGAAGTAAGAGAGAATCTGACATGACATCACAAGAAATAGGAGATTCTCAGCCAAAGAACATATTACCATAAAAGCAGCCCAGGATACTATGGGATTGGCAAGCAAGGTATTCAGTGAAGAGCTTATCTCTGGCAGTTGGTATACATGAAAGGGACATGTAAAGTAGTGGCCAACCCCTTTAAGTCTCTCCATCTCAACTTTGCTTTAAACTTTAAATATCATACATACATACTCCTGTACTTGTTTTTAAGATGGTAATCAACATTGACAATGTCTGCACCAGTCAATCCCTGTTACCGATACACCTGATGTAGAATTGGATCTGATTGATGGAATTTATGTGAAGTTGAATAGGAATTAGCTGTGGTTTATTTTAGGATGTGTCAAAAATAGCTGTGATGAAAAGTTATGAACTTGATAATCTTCATGAGAAAATTAATCGCTTTTCACTTAAAAAGAAAGATGTAATGCCCTTACTGTGATAGAAAATCTACAGTAGATAGAACGAACATGTCATGCACTTTGAGGGACTCACTTAGAACTACATTATTTTTAATTGTAGTGTAAGGGGTGTACCGGGATCATGAGATACTCCACTCCCTTTCCTCATGTTGATATTGTAATGCTTACATAATGTTTCTGATGCTGATATATATATATATATATATATACAGTATATATATATATGTGTATATATTTGGTTTAGATAGGGAACGTGCAGTACCTCAATGTGGACACTAGATGGGATACAATAGTGTACATAGTTTACATAGGAGGAGCCAACCGCGGATAAGATAAAGGGTTTTCCTGTTTCTAGGTAGTAGGGCTGCAGAGCCTGGACAGGGCGATTAACTTAGTAACATTGGGAAGTGGGAAGCCCAGCCGTCCACGGCCATTGGGCCACAAGTGCAGCAGTACTGACACGCAGGTCGCTCTAAGATATAGCAGCTTACTAAATGGGTAGATGCCTTCATGTCTGGGGCAAAACGGACATGGGAACTCCTGAAAATAGTGAAGCTGAACAGGGAGGATGCTGTGGTATCGGTCAAGATGGTACAACACGGATGCAAACTTAAGGACATAGGGAAGAGCACAGGGAAAGTGAAGGATGTGGACTGTGCAGAACTCTGTGTTGATGCTGTAACTGATGTGGATGTGCTGCGATTGGAAACAAGTAAAGCTCTACATTTAAAGTTGGAATTGGACTCTGTCTCTTTATGTGCCATATCAAAGGAAGTATTGTCTCTGCATCTAAGGGAGGCCTCTGAGAACCGAGCAAGTGAGATAATGAGACTTTATGTATGTGGTGCGGGTGGCCATGGTGCGCTAAAGCAGACACCTTTGTGGGCCATGACTATGGCCCTGGCTGCCGCTCACAGTAGCATGCCAATACACCGGGCCCCACAGTGCAAGTTCAATTGTATCGGCATCTGCTGATAAAGTTGAAAACAATGATGGAGGAGAGAGCGTCAGTTGACACTTCCTTCCCCCATCATTCTTCCTCAGCATCTGATGTATCAGCATGATGATATCACTACACAGTGTTCTCTACGCTGAGATGTGCGATGCTTCAGAAAACCAGCTGTGGATATCGGAGAAGCTGGGAACAAGGAAGAGAGGTGAGTATTGTATTTTATTATTTTTTTTAGAACATTGTGGTGACCATAAAACTGAGTTGAGGACTATGGGATGCATTATACTGTATGGACTATGGGGTGCATTATACTGTATGGAATATGCGTGTGCATTATACTGTATGGGCTATGTAGTACATTATGCTGTATGGGTTATGGGGTCCATTATACCGTATGGATTGTGGGGTGCATTATACTGCAAGGACTATGGGGTGCATTATACTGTATGTGTTAAGGGGTACTCTATACTGTATGGGCTATGGGGTGCATTATTGTGTATGGGCTATGGAGCACATTATACTATATGGAGTGCATTACACTATATGAGCTAATAAGTGCATTATACTGTATGGACTATGGAGTGCATTATACTGTATGGGATACATTATACTGCATGAATTATGAGGTGCATTACACTGTATGGACTCTGGGATGCATTAAACTGTATGGACTATCAGTGCATTATACTGTATGAGCTATGGGGTGCATTATACTGTATGGACTATAGGGTGCATTATACTGTATGAGACATGGGGATGCATTATACTGTATGGGCTATGGGGTGCATTATACTGTATGGACTATCGGGGTGCATTTCACTGTATGGATAATTATGATGTGCATTATACCATAAGGAATATGGGGGCGCATTACACTGTATAGGATATGCGGTGCATTGCACTGTATGGTGTGCATTATACTGTATGTACTATGGAATACATCATACTGCATGAACTATGGGATGCATTATACTGTATGGGCTATGGGGTACATTATATTGTATGAACTGCCGGTGCATTATACTGTGTGGGTTATGTGGTGAATTATACTGTATGGACTCTGGGATGCGTTATGTTGTATGAGCTACGGGGAGCATTATACTCTGTGCTATGGGATACATTATACTGTAAGGGCAACAGGGTGCATTATACAGTATGGGCTATAGGGTGTATTATAGTGTATGGGCTATGGGATGCATTACACTGTATGAACTATGGGTGCATTATGCTGTACAGTCTATGTTGTGCATTGTACTCTATGGGCTATGGGGTGCTTTATACTGTAAGGACAATGCGGTGCATTATACTGAATGGACTCTGGGATCATTATTGTTATGATTGGGTCACCGAGGAGGAAAACAAGACCAAGCTAAGCCACAAAAAACCAGAGAGATTGGTAACTAAGCGGATTGCAGACCCCTGATCCTATCTACACAACTAGAAGAAGCCGTGGAGCATACCTACGATGATTCTAGATGCCTCGTCACAGCCGAAGGACTAAATAAGCCTAAAGCAAGAAAAGGGGAAAACTAAACTGCCCCAGAGCACACCCCAAAGGAATAGATAGCCCCCAAACTTATATTGTCGGTGAGACAAGATGAAAACACAAACACAGGTAGGAAAATAGGATGAGCAAATGATGGGGCCCACACTAACTAGAAAGGACAGGAAAGCAAAGATACTGTCTGCAATCATGCCAAAAAACCCTACAAAAATGTCCAACACTTCTGATAGCAAAAAACCCCCCTGAAGTCACTAGACTTCACACACTATATCAGCACTCTGGCACAGTCTGAAAACAAAGCAAAAAGAGGCCAATCTAATAAGGGACAAAAAGCGAATGGGCACAAACAGTAACATAAGGATGGAAATTCAGCACAGCCCCAGCCGGGGCTGGCTGACCACACAAAACTGAATAGACAAAACCAAATCAAATGTGAACAATAGAAAAGAACACTTAGCTTGAGAATGCAGGGACTGAACTGGAAACTAAGACCTCAGGAGGCAGGAAAAATCACCAGCAGGGATAGAGGGAGTCGGCTGTCTTAAATCCAGTCAGAGACTCCAGATGTCCAATCGTCATCCTCATTAACAGGTGGCAGGTCTCTGTTAATTAGATTAGCTTCATTACCTCCTGCAACCACCAGAGGGAGCCTGGAAAGAGAACTCACAACTCCTCTGACAATACAATCAGCTCCACCACCCTCACCAACAACCAGAGGTAGACCAGAAAGTGAATTAACAACACATTATACTGTATGAGCTATGGGAAGCATTATACACTGTGCTATGGGATGCATTATAATGTATGTGCAATGGGGTACATTATACTGTATGGGCTATGTGGTGCATTATACTGTATGGGCTATAGGGTATTTTATAGTGTATGGGCTATGGAATGCATTACACTGTATGGGCTATGGGATGCTTTACACTGACTATAAGTGCATTATACTGTAAGGTCTATTGGGTACATTATACTGTATAGGCTATGGGGTGCATTATACTGTATGAGCTATGGGGTGCATTATACTGTAAGAGCTATGGGGTGCATTATACTGTATTGCTATGGGGTGCATTATAGTGTATGGACTATGGGGTGCATTTTACTGTATGGGCTATGGATTTATTATACTTTTTGGCTATGGGATGCATTATACTGTATGGGCAGTGGGCTGCATTATACTGTTTTGATTATGAGATACATTTACATTATACTGTATGGGCTATGGGGTGAATTATAGTGTATGGCTATGGAGTGCTTTATAGCATACGGAGTGCATTATACTGTATTGGCTATGACGTGCATTACACTGTATGGACTATAGGGTGCATTATACTGTATGAGGTGCATTATGCCGTATGGGCTATGGGGTGGATTATACCGTATGGACTATGGGGTGCATTATACTGTATGGGCCATAGGCATGCATTATACTGTATGGGCTATTGGGTGCATTATACTGTGTGTGTTATGGGGTACTCTATACTGTATGGGCTATGGGGTGCATTATAGTGTATGGGCTCTGGGGTGCATTATACTGTATGGATTATGTGGGTGCATTTCACTCTATGGATAATTATGATGTGCATTGCAATGTATGATGTGCACTATACTGTATGGACTATGGGATGCATTATACTGCATGAACTATGGGATGCATTATACTGTATGGGCCATGGGGTGAAATTATATTGTATGGGCTACAAGTGCATTATACTGTGTGGGTTATGCGGTGAATTATACTGTATGGACTTTGGGATGCATTATACTGTATGGCCTATGGGTGCATTATACTGTATGGGCTATGGGGTGCATTTTACTCTATAGACTATGTGGTGCATTATGTTGAATGGACTCGGATACATTATAGTGGATGAGATATGGGGAGCATTATACTCTATGTGATATAGGATACATTATACTGTATGGGCAATAGAGTGCATTATACTGTATGAGCTATGTGGTGCATTATACTGTATGGGCTATAGAGTGTATTATAGTGTATGGGCTATGCGATGCATTACACTAGGAACTATGGGTGCATTACACTGTATGGACTATGAGGTGCATTATACTGTATGTGCTATGAGGAGTATTATACTGTATGGACTATCAGGTGGATTATACTGTATAGGTTATGGGATGTATTATACTGTATGGACTGTGCAGCCTCCTCGTCTGACAGGAAATTAACTGATTAGCATGGGAAAGTTTCTGAAAATTTTCCCACACTGTCAGTTCACCGCAGGTAAGGTGGGGAGTCCACGCAGCCTAAGTGACATCAGCGGTAGTCACTGAGGCTGCGCAGACTCTCCGCCTGACCCGTGGTGAACTGACAGCATGGAAAAATGTTCAGAAACTTCCCCACGCTTATCAGTTCATCTCCGGTCAGGCGGGGAGGCTGTGCAGGCAGCTTTTCCTTCATACCTGAGTGGTTTACAGCCAGGCCGGTCGCATTAGCATGGCAGACAGGTATGGGATATTTTTGCTTTTTTATTTTGGATTTTTTACAGGAGAATGATGACTTTGATTGGATTGGGAGTTAAATAAAGGTGGAAGAAATGTGTGTTTATTTATTTCATTAAAAGTCCTTATTCTTAATGTGTGTGATTTTTTCACCCTTTCAGACAAGTGGATTAGTAATGGATTGGTGTCTTAATGTGTCTTATTGACGCCTCTCCATTATTAACCAGGCTTAATGTCTCCTTACAGTAGCAAGGTGACATTAACCCCCTTATTACCCCATATGCCACCTGCAACAGGGCAATGGAAAGAGAGAGGGTAAGTGCCGGAACAGGCGCATCTTTCAGATGGTCCCTCTCTAGGCTATTAATTTCTGCCCTCAGTCACTGTTTGAAAATTAGTCTTCATGTATGTCTGGGCCCACTGCAACCGTTTCCGATTGTGAGTACTGTTTAGGGGTGGCCGAATAGTAGGTTTATGTACCACAGCAAGCCTTTGAAGGATCCTACACCTTGAGGTTCCAGGGACTCCAGAGACACCAGCAGCTTCAAATATCTGTTTGCTGGTTTGTAATGGCTTTTTAGCAGCTTCTCTCTTAATCCGATGAACTTGCCTCACAGAAACCTTCCTCATTCTGCCTTTATCAGCACGAACACGTCTGTGCTCAGAATCAGCCACAAATCTCTTAACAGTACAATGATCACGCTTAAGTTTTTGGGAAATATCTAATGTTTTCATCCTTTGACCAAGGCATTGCACTATTTGATGCTTTTCGGCAGCAGAGAAGTCCTTTTTCTTTCCCATGTTACTTGAAAACTGTGGCCTGCTCAATAGTGTGGAACATCCAGTTTTCCTTTTATTGGGCTCACATGGAAAACTAATTATCACAGGTATATGAGATTGATTTCAATGATCCAAAGAACCCTGAGAAACAATACCATCAATGGGTTTCATTAAAAAAAAACCGCTATGACACTTAAAACCATAATAATTTGGAACATGGTGTAGACTGGTTTGGAAGACAAATGAGGGAACATTGGCTCCTCTTTATGCACACCATGTACTATTTAAAAATATTCCTGATGCATGATTTTCTGTTTATCTGTGGGGTTTTAGTCTTGTCCATGCTTCTTACATTCCTAATAACATAAAAATAATCTGTTGCTTTGTTTTCTTTCCCTTTTTAGGATGTGGGCAGGGAGTTAATGCATACTATTGAAGATGTCTAATAAGAAAAATAATAAGTACACACTACAGTATGCAAGAAGTATTTTTGTAATGTGTTTGCAAATAGGTCAGAGTACAATTCACAGAAAAGCTGTCACCAGATTTCACACTTCAAATCACATACATTATTTACTCGCTCTTCTAGACCTGATAACACTGGACTTTGAAAATCTCAAGTCAGAATGGCTGTACAATGCTTTTTATTAAAATGATTTTCATACGAGTAGAACTTTAGCTCTAGTTAGACTTACAATAAAGTTTATAATGAAAACTTTCATAAATGATTGTAAATGCTTTCTGATTTCAGACACATTTTCAAGGAAAGTTTATTGTTCTCATCGGAAATCTTTTCAAAAATATCTGTAGTCTGTATTGGGAAATCCAGTGATAGAGCCACATCAAATTCAACAGAATCCAACAGTACTAGATTTTTTACATGCATGTTAAAGAGTTAACAGGAGATTAAGAGTTCACAAATTTTAAGGAAAATCTAATAAAAAATAATTTGTAAAAGCTCAATTTAACAAAGTAATTACAGTAAGAAGCACACTTTAAATGTTATGAGTCATAGTGTTAGTAATCCTTTTTTACCAGATAATTCTGATTACAGAACTCAGAGCCAAATGTACTGAATATATTGAGCAGGTCTTCACGCCAAGTGCAAGTGATCACCTAGTACTTTCCTTCTGAGAAAGATGGTGGTAAACAGCTTTCCATAATATCTATGTAAACTCTGATCTAAATATTAAGTGTTGAGAAGCTAAGTGCTCATTATTCGCATATGACTAGTTTGATGTACCAACTAGTGATATACTCAGAGACAGGTATGTATCGCACAGACAGAGGTCTGCTGCAATCTGAATCCAGGACAGGTTGCTGGGTTTTGTAGTCCCACAGTCCTGTTTTTTAGTAAAGGGCTAGATTTAAGGGTTAACCAAAAGTGATGGGTGGGACTGGTTAACCACATACCCTCCAGGGGGTGTGCTCCTGTGATGTCAGGAAGGTCTTATATGTGTTTCCTGTTTTCACCACATGGAGAGGATGGCCATGCGTGAGACTAGAGCTGGCTGGAGCTCCTGAGAGTCCAGGGAGCACTGAGGGTCTGACAGGCCATACAGTTGTGGCCAAAAGTATTGACACCCCTGAAATTTTGTCAGATAATACTCAGTTTCTTCCTGAAAATGATTGCAATCACAAATTCTTTGGTATTATTATCTTCATTTAATTTGTCTTAAATGAAAAAACACAAAAGATAATGAAGCAAAAAGCAAAACATTGATCATTTCACACAAAACTCCCAAAATGGGCCAGACAAAAGTATTGGCACCCTCAGCCTAATACATGGTTGCACAACCTTTAGCCAAAATAACTGCGACCAACCGCTTCCGGCAACCATCAATGAGTTTCTTACAATGCTCTGCTGGAATTTTAGACCATTCTTCTTTGGCAAACTGCTCCAGGTCCCTGATATTAGAAGGGTGCCTTCTTTAAACTGCCATTTTTAGATCTCTCCACAGGTGTTCTATGGGATTCAGGTCTGGACTCATTGCTGGCCACCTTAGAAGTCTCCAGTGCTTTCTCTCAAACCATTTTCTAGTGCTTTTTGAAGTGTGATTTGGGTCATTGTCCTGCTGGAAGACCCATGACCTCTGAGGGAGACCCAGCTTTCTCACACTGGGCCCTACATTATGCTGCAAAATTTGTTGGTAGTCTTCAGACTTCATAATGCCATGCACATGGTCAAGCAGTCCAGTGCCAGAGGCAGCAAAGCAACCCCAAAACATCAGGGAACCTCCGCCATGTTTGACTGTAGGGACCATGTTTTTTCTTTGAATGCCTCTTTTTTTCTCCTGTAAACTCTATGTTGATGCCTTTGCCCAAAAAGCTCTACTTTTGTCTCATCTGACCAGAGAACATTCTTCCAAAATGTTTTAGGCTTTTTCAGGTAAGTTTTGGCAAACTCCAGCCTGGCTTTTTTATGTCTCGGGGTAAGAAGTGGCGTCTTCCTGGGTCTCCTACCATACAGTCCCTTTTCATTCAGACGCCGACGGATAGTACGGGTTGACACTGTTGTACCCTCGGACTGCAGGGCAGCTTGAGCTTGTTTGGATGTTAGTCGAGGTTCTTTATCCAACATCCGCACAATCTTGCATTGAAATCTCTTGTCAATTTTTCTTTTCCGTCCACATCTAGGGAGGTTAGCCACAGTGCCATGGGCTTTAATCTTCTTGATGACACTGCGCACGGTAGACACAGGAACATTCTGGTCTTTGGAGATGGACTTGTAGCCTTGAGATTGCTCATGCTTCCTCACAATTTGGTTTCTCAAGTCCTCAGACAGTTCTTTGGTCTTCTGTATTTTCTCTATGCTCAATGTGGTACACACAAGGACACAGGACAGAGGTTGCGTCAACTTTAATCCATGTCAACTGGCTGCAAGTGTGATTTAGTTATTGCCAACACCTGTTAGGTGCCACAGGTAAGTTACAGGTGCTGTCAATTACACAAATTAGAGAAGCATCACATGATTTTTCGAACAGTGCCAATACTTTTGTCCACCCTCTTTTTTATGTTTGGTGTGGAATTATATCCAATTTGGCTTTAGGACAATTCTTTTTGTGTTTTTTCATTTAAGACAAATTAAATGAAGATAATAATACCAAAGAATTTGTGTTTGCAATAATTTTCAGGAAGAAACTGAGTATTATCTGACAAAATTGCAGGGGTGTCAATACTTTCGGCCACAACTGTATATGGATCCAGGCTGGAAAACCTGAGGATCTGTTAAGCAGGTAACCCAGAGCCTGGGGAATTGTAACCTGACAAGTGTCAGGTAGGGAATTGTGCGCACGTAACCACAGTTGAAATGGACTATATGTTGGTTCTGTGATGTTAAAATGGCCTACAGTGGTTTATGGTGGGATAATAAACCAGAAATGAACTTATTTACATGAAGGAACTGTTGCTGTATGTTAAATATCGCTGCCAAGTGAGTGTACCCCAACCCGCTAGTGATCGCTACTAGAGTTGAGCGAAATGGGTCGGTCAAATTCAAAAGTCGCTGACTTTTGCTAAAGTCGGGTTTCCCCGAATGAAACCCGACCATAGCGTGAGGTCGGCCATGAGGTCGCCGACCCACGCGCCAAAGTCGCGTTTCCCATCATGCTTCCAGCGCCTTTTCTTAGCCAATGATCAAGGACGCACACTGTGGGCAACGCGATGACATAGGCAGCGGCCACCACCATCTTATAGAAGGGCATTGCAGTGACTGGCTGGCTTTGTGTGGAGTCACAGTGGCTATAAAAGCCCTGAACGCCGACCGCCATCTTACTTCTGCCGATCTTCGCATAGGGAGAGGTTGCTGCTGCTTGTTCTCAATAGGGAGAGTGTTTAGGCAGGAAAAAAAATACAACTGTGCTTCTGCTGATAGCGATTTTCACTGTACAACACAACAGTTAATGTGCAGTGACAGGGGAGGATATTTTGGTGTGCAGCAGCTCTGGTGGTTATTAGGCTGCCTTATAAGGCTACCTGATAGCTGCATTGCTGTGTGCACACTGCTGTGCAGACTGCTTTTTTCAAAGCAAAAATACTTTTATTCCTTTTTTCTGCACAGTTAGCGAGCGTTCATTTTTTCACACACTGTATAGAGGTGTACGGATGTACACGGAGATTTTCATTTTTCCATACATACACCATATAGAGCTGTCCGCTTATCAAACAGTATTGTAGATGTGCTGTTTGTACCGCGGTCAAATCTATACAGAGACAGCATGTGTGTGTGTGAGACTCTGTAAATACATATATGTAAATTTCCATTTTTCCATACACCGTATAGAGCTGTCTGCTTGTCAAACAGTATGCTATATCTGCTGTTTGATTACGGTTAATTCGATACAGACACAACGTGTGTGTGACTCCGTTAAAAAATTGACGGATAATTTAAATTTTCCATTCATACACCGTATAGAGCTGTCCGCTTGTCAAACAGTATCCTATATCTGCTGTTTGATCACGGTCAAATCGATGCAGACACAGCGTGTGTGTGTGACTCCGTTACAAAATAGACGGATAATTAAAATTTTCCATACATACACCGTATACAGCTGTCCGCTTCTCAAACAGTATCCTATATCTGCTGTTTTATTACGGTCAAATCAATACAGAGACAGCGTGTGTGTGTGAGTCCGTTAAAATATAGACAGAGAATTACAATATTCCATACATACACCATATAGAGCTGTCCGCTTGTCAAACAGTATCCTATATCTGCTGTTTTATGATGGTCCAATCTATACAGAGACAGTGCCTGTGTGTGTGAGTCCGTAAATACATAGATGGACATTTCCATTTTTCCATACACCGTATAGAGCTGTCCACTTCTCTAACAGTATCGTATATCTGCTGTTTGCTTTACGGTCACATCTATACAGAGTCAGCGTGTGTGTGTGAGACTCCATAAATACTGTACATATACGGACATTTCCATTTTTCAATACACCGTATAGCGCTGTCCGCTTCTCATACAGTACCATATCTCTGGTATCGCCGATTCCGATACCGGAAGTCCCATTCAAGTCTATGGGACTTCCGGTATTCGAATAAGAAAAACCCTATTTTTGCCTTGTACAGCCTCTCTGGGGTCTGTACGGGCCTTTCGGGGGGCTGTGCCGGCCTGCCGGGGGGTCTGTGCAGGCTCCGGTGGTCTGTGCAGGCCTGCCGGTGGTCTGTGCAGGCTCCGGTGGTCTGTGCCGGCCTGCCGGGGGGGCTGTGCCGGCCTGCCGGTGGTCTGTGCAGGCTCCGGGGGTCTGTGCCGGCCTGCCGGGGGGGCTGTGCCGGCCTGCCGGTGGTCTGTGCAGGCTCCGGTGGTCTGTGCAGGCCTGCCGGGGGGCTGTGCCGGCCTGCCGGTGGGCTGTGCAGGCTCCGGGGGTCTGTGCCGTCCTGCCAGGGAGCTGTGCCGGCCTGCCGGGGAGCTGTGCAGGCTCCGGGGGTCTGTGCAGGCATCGTCCGATGGGACTACAAGTCCCATCGGGCGATGCCTGCTACCATGACAGTGATTGACACATTAGCCAATGATGGGACAGTAGTAGTCCCATCATCCGGCTAATGTGTTGAATGTAAAAAAAAAAAAAAATTTACATGCTACATACATACAACATGCATACTACATATATACTACATGTAACATACATACTACATATATACTACATGCAACATGCATACTACATACATGCTACATACTACATGCATGCTACATACATGCTACATACTACATACATACTACATACATAGTACATATATACTACATGCATGCAACATACATACAACATATATACTACATGCATGCAACATGCATACTACATATATACTACATGTAACATACTTACTACATATATACTACATGCTACATACATGCAACATACATACTACATACATGCTACATACATACTACATACATAATACATATATACTACATGCATGCAACATACATACAACATATATACTACATGCATGCAACATGCATACTACATATATACTATATATACTACATGTAACATACATACAACATATATACTACATGCTACATACATGATACATACATACTACATACATAATACATATATACTACATGCATGCAACATACATACAACATATATACTACATGCATGCAACATGCATACTACATATATACTATATATACTACATGTAACATACATACTACATATATACTACATGCTACATACATGCAACATACACACTACATGCTACATACATGCAACATACATACATGCTACATACATACACACTACATGCTACATACATGCAACATACATACATGCTACATACTACATACATGCAACATACATACTACATATATACCACATGCATGCAACATGCATACTACATATATACTGCATATATACTACATGCATGCAACATACATATATACTACATACAATACATACATATAGACATACAGTACATATAACATAGAGTACATACTCACCGTCACTTGTCACTTTGATCCCCGAAGCCATTGTCCCCTTGAGGAATGAATATCAAAATAAAAAAACACCAATATACTTACCCCGATCTGCAGAAGTCCACGAGGGTCCCACGTCCATCTTGCGTGGAGAACAGCAGCATCAGCTGATGCTACCGTTCTCTACCAGCTCCAGGAATACAATGACGGAAGGTAGGTATCCTTCCGCACTGTATTCCTCCACCACTTTAAAAAAATTACAAAATTACAAAATTACATTGCAAGATGGACGTGGGACCCTCGAGGACTTCTGCGGATCGGGGTAAGTATATTGGTGTTTTTTTATTTTGATATTTATTCCTCAAGGGGACAATGGCTTCGGGGATCAAAGTGACAAGTGACGGTGAGTATGTACTCTATGTTATATGTACTGTATGTCTATATGTATGCATTGTATGTAGTATATATGTATGTTGCATGCATGTAGTATATATGCAGTATATATGTAGTATGCATGTTGCATGCATGTGGTATATATGTAGTATGTATGTAGCATGTATGTAGTATGTAGCATGTATGTAGTATGTATGTTGCATGTATGTAGCATGTAGTGTGTATGTATGTAGCATGTATTTAGTATGTATGTTGCATGTATGTAGCATGTAGTATATATGTAGTATGTATGTTACATGTAGTATATATAGTATATATGTAGTATGCATGTAGTATATATGTTGTATGTATGTTGCATGCATGTAGTATATATGTATTATGTATGTAGTATGTAGCATGTATGTAGTATGTAGCATGTATGTAGCATGTAGTATATATGTAGTATGTATGTTACATGTAGTATATAGTATATATGTAGTATGCATGTTGCATGCATGTAGTATATATGTTGTATGTATGTTGCATGCATGTAGTATATATGTATTATGTATGTAGTATGTATGTAGCATGTATGTAGTATGTAGCATGTATGTAGCATGCATGTAGTATGTAGCATGTATGTAGTATGCATGTTGCATGTAGTATGCATGTTACATGTAGTATATATGTAGTATGCATGTTGTATGTATGTAGCATGTAATTTTTTTTTTTTTTTTTACATTCAACACATTAGCCGGATGATGGGACTACTACTGTCCCATCATTGGCTAATGTGTCAATCACTGTCATGGTAGCAGGCATCGCCCGATGGGACTTGTAGTCCCATCGGACGATGCCTGCACAGACCCCCGGAGCCTGCACAGACCACCGGCAGGCCGGCACAGCCCCCCGGAGCCTGCACAGACCACCGGCAGGCCGGCACAGCCCCCCGGCAGGCCGGCACAGACCACCGGAGCCTGCACAGACCACCGGCAGGCCGGCACAGCCCCCCCGGCAGGCCGGCACAGACCCCCGGAGCCTGCACAGACCACCGGCAGGCCGGCACAGCCCCCCGGCAGGCCGGCACAGACCCCCGGAGCCTGCACAGACCACCGGCAGGCCGGCACAGACCCCCGGACAGTCGGCACAGCCCCCCCGAAGGCCCGAACTGACGGCGCATCATGATGCGCACAGACAGCGCATCATGATGACGTCATTTCGGCAGCCAATCAGAGCCACAAAAGTGGCTCATTGCATTTTGGACTTCCGATTCCGGTATCCGATACGAAAAAAGTATCGGTACTCGGTATCGGAATTCCGATACGGCAAATATCGGCCGATACCCGATACTTGCGGTATCGGAAAGCTCAACACTATTATCAAGTCAAATCCTGAATTCCCCAGTTCAAGATGAATCTGACATGGAGTGCACTGATGCACAGCCACTGCTAGATGACTCTGCTGGTACATTGACCCAGAGCAATACATTTACCTCACAGTCTAGAGAGCCTGAATCAGACCCAGATGAAACTCAGGTGCCCCTTCCCACATACTATACCACCTTACACGGTGACACAGAGAAAGGTGCAGATGAAATTGGAGAGGAGGTGATGGATGACCCAGTTGTTGACCCGGATTGGCATCCATTGGGGGAAGAGGGTGCCGCTGGCAATAGCTCAGAAGAGGAGAAGGATCCGCAGCAGGCATCAACATCGCAGCAGCGGTTATCTGGCTGGGCTGTAGCTGTACCAAAACTTGTAAAAAAAAACAGAAAGAGTTGCAGGACAGCTTGGCCAGATGGTCAAATTTGCACACCGTTCAGGCCCTGAAAATTTATACCATAGTAGGAAGAGTGCAGTGTGGCACTTTTTTGACCAAAATCCTATTGATGAGGCAAAGGTTATCTGTAAGAAGTGCGGAAGGACCTTCAGCCGAGGTAAAAATCTCTAAAAAATTTAAACACCAGTTGCATGCTTAGACATTTAACCACCATGCACTTGCAAGCGTGGACGGACTACAAAACCTCAGGTAGCACATGTGCACCTGCTCCGACTGAAGGTAGCCAGCAACGCTACATTGCTTCCCCCACTGAAAGGCCACCGATAAGCACACCACCAGCAAGAAATGTTGAGGTGTCATCGCAAGGCCAAAGCAGTCAGGGAATCACAATGTTTTTGCAAAAAAAGACTGAATAAAGGCCATCACCAACACCACCATCACCATCACCAACCCCCTCTCAGTCCTTAATGTCCACCGCTAGTTCCCCCCTATGCAGCGCTCAAGTCCAGCTCACCCTACCAGACACTCTGAGTAGGACAAGAAAGTACTCATCATCTCATCCGCGTACACTGGCTTTGAACGGCCACATTGCCAAACTGATGGCATTAGAGATGATGCCCTTCCGTTTGGTTAAAAGCGAAGCGTTTTGAGACCTCGTGGCCTACGCTGTCCCATACTATGACCTACCCAGTTGGCATTTCTTTTCTCAAAAAGCCATCCCTGCCCTCCACCTGCATGTGAAAGACCACATTGTCCATGCACTCAAACAATCAGTGAGTGGAAAGGTGCACCTCACAACAGATGCATGGGCCAGTAGGCATGGCCAGGGCCGTTACGTGTCCATCACTGCACACTGGGTTAATGTGGTGGATGCTGGCTCCACAGGGGACAGCGGCGGTGGAACAGTGCTGTCTAGCCCACGGTATAGGAAACAGTTGGCTGTAGGCGTTCCACCCTCCACCTCCTCCTGAAGCGAAATCTCGTCCACAGAGTGATGTTGCACAAGCACTCCATCCGCAGCTGCCAGTGTTGCACACAAAGTGTCCCACTATCGGACAGCTAGAACTAAGTGGCAGCAGGCTGTTTTAAAGATGATGCCTTTGGGCAACAAAAGACACACCGCGAAGGTACTGGCCGTCTACTTGCATCGACAAACTGAGTCATGGCTGGGCAGTCTACATCTTGAGCCAGGTGTCAAAACCAGAAAGCACCAAAAACCCCTTAAAATGTAGCTTTTAATAGAATCATTAAAATAACCCCTACATTAGAAATACCTAAATATACCAGGGGGTCAGAGGTCAGTTACTCATATAGAAAATATTTTGTTAAAGATAAACATATATATATATATATATATATATATATATATACATATACATATATACAGGGGCAAAAAAGCTATAATTCCCTATTGGGCCCTACAGTGACCCTTCCTGCCGCGGAGGTCCGTGGGTCCACAAGCTGCACTGACCGGACGGCCAGGGGTGATGATACCCCCTTCTTCTGACCCCTGATGAACCCTCACCTATTTTGAAGGGGAAACGCATTGGGTTTCGTTTCCATCAATGGCTGAATGGCTGATAAGTACCTTTACTGCACATTGTATTTTGCAGACTGATTATTAATGGATGCTGAGGGAAAATTGTGTACCTCATGATAGAACAGATGTATTAAGAAATCTGTCTTTTTCTATAAGCAACACTGCATAGTCAATGCATAACATTATGTCTGTCTCTGCGTCTGTTATCATTTGGCAGAGATAGCATTTACTTGACATTTATCGGTTCATTATCTATTGTTACCCTTTTTTGCTGCAAAGAAGACTGGGTGATTACATACCTCTGCTTTTTCAACAATTGATATGGTGAAGAGAGCATATTTTTTCCAGCGACTTTTTCTGTCATTTGATATATGCAGTGTGCTTAAGTTTGAATGTGCGTCTTTATTTGGGTACAACTGTGTTATTTGTGCTGCTGAATTTTTCAGTCTTTTTATAGATGATGGGGGATTAAACCTAGGTATGTGTTTAGTGCAGCCTGTGATGTTCATCACTACGAGATAAGCCCTATTGAAGCTGCATTTTTGAGTATTGTAGTTTAACCCCTATGTAGACGTTTTTTACAAATTTTTGTATAGGGTATTAAGCCCAAGTCTTTTTGTCTACTGCAGCTTGCTGTATTTTTTACTACGAGATAAGTCATATTAAAGCTGCAATCTCTCACATTTTTGAGACAAGACTGTATTTATACTACGCGATAAGGTTTACCGTACTATAGCACTTTTTATTTTATTGAGACTTATTGTCTCTTCACTTTTGTTTGTTTTTTCGGTACCGTAGGTGTGTGTGTATTTTCTCTTTTGTGTCCTTTTTTGTATACGCAGGGTGGTCTAGGGAGCAATTAGGGATGCCGACGTTGAGCGGGGGCGCTATATCGTCTACAACTAGGGTGCCAACCTCCACGGTCAGGAAGGGTCACTGTAGGGCCCAATAGGGCATTATAGCTTTTTTGCCCCTGTATATATATATATATATATATACATATATATATGTTTATCTTTGACAAAAAATTTTCTATGTGAGTAACTGACCTCTGGCCCCCTGGTATATTTAGGTATTTCTAATGTATGGGTTGTTTTAATGATTCTATTAAAAGTTACATTTTAAGGGGTTTTTCTTTTTGGTGCTTTCTTGTTTTGACAATTGATTCTTGAACCCCGATTATTCTATTTTTGAGGTTTTTTCTACATCTTGAGCCAGGCAAGGTAGTCAGTGATAACGGCTGGAATTTTGTGGCAGTCATAGTCCTTGCAAAACTCACACACATACCTTGACTGGCTCACACCTTGAACCTGGTGGTCAGTGCTTCCTCAATAATTATCTGGAGTTAACAGCCCTGCTCAATAAGGTGCGAAGTCTGTGCTCGCACTTCCGTCGCTTGCCCGTACACTCCAGTTATATGCAGAAGCTGCAGCGATCGCTCCAACTCCCAAAGCACCGCCTAATCATAGACGTTGCAACAAGGTGAAACTCCACCCTGCACATGGTTGAGAGGCTGTGCGAACAGAGGCAGGATGTAATGCATTTGTGGGAGGATACACGGGCAGGCAGTTTGAGGGAAGACATGGAATTGTCGGGTGTGCAGTGGTCAAAGCTGAAAGACCTCTGTAAAGTCATTCAGTGTTTTGAGGAATGCACATGACTGGTAAGCGCAGACGACGCCATCATAAGTATGAGCATACCACTTATGCGTCTGCTCATGCAAACTTTGGCGCACATTAAAGATCAGGCGTTTGCAGCAGAGGAGGTGGAAGAGGAGGAGGGAAGCCTTGATGACCGTCAACCATTGTCAGCTAGGGCAACTGACCTGGGCGAGGTGGAGGAAGAAGACGAGGAGGATGAGGGGGATGATTATTTTGGGGAGGAGGATGCTTCTCAGGGGCCAAGAGATTATGTTGGCGTGCGAAGGTCAGGTACAGGGTTTGTGCGTGACTGGAGGCATGTGGATTTTCAAGAAAGTGCTCCTCCACCCACCACTGGAAGTGCATCATTGACACCTGGAACATTGGCCCACATGTGTGATTATGCCTTGCGGATCCTAAAAAGGGACCCCTGCATTGCCAAAATGATGAAGGATGACGACTACTGGTTGGCCAGCATCCTGGATCCACGCTATAAAGGCAAATTACAAAACATCATGCCACAGGAGAACCTAGAGATAATATTGGCGAACAAACAAGCAACTCTGGTAAACCGTTTGTTGGAGGCATTCCCAGCACACAGCACAGGTACTGGTTCTCCCACGAGCCATAGAGGCCAAAATGGAAGAGGTGTTCGTGGTGCACACAGCCGACGTGGCGTTGGAGACTGATTTTTCGAGTACCACTCACACGACTGCTAATACTGAATCGATTGCAAGTGACAGGAGACAGCATTTGACAGCTATGGTTACAAACTAATTCTCCTGCCATATCGATGTTCTCCCTCACAGGTCATTCCCCTTTGACTATTGGGCCTGTAAACTTGACACCCGGCCTGAATTGTCACAATATGCCTTACAGTAGCTCGCTTGCCCTGCTGCTTGTGTGTTTTCTGAAAGAGTCTTCAGTGCTGCTGGATCAATCTTGACAGAAAAAAGGACCAGTCTGTCGCCCCAAAATGTTGATGATCTAACCTTCATTAAAATGAACCATGCATGGGTTTCCACGGAATTTGTCCCACCTTCCCCTGATGACACATAGGTGGCAATAAAAATGGCTCGCTTTTGTCCTCTTCCTCGTACTTCTCCACTTCCTCCATTTGCAGCTGCTGAATGTACTGCCTAGATATCAACATATGGCATTTTTTCAACCTCCCTAACTGGGCTGCCCTCCCCATGGCCGTGGTCACCACCTGGCGCACCTGGGCAAGTGCCGTTGACCTGAACAGGTGGGTGGGCCCACTCTTGGGTGACAGCACTGGCACAGGGCCCCTCGTAGTACAATAAAGTGTCTCTGATGGTGGGGGGACCCACTCGCCGTCAGACACACCAGCATACTATGAGGGTCCCTGTGCCAGTACCGCCGCCCACGAGTGTGCCCCCCTGCTTGCTCAGGGCCCAAGCACTTGCAAGACTTACCTCTCCCTGCTCCATCGCTGTGTAGTCTGGTCAGTTAAATCCTTCACAGGGACGGGCAGTACAACTTTGCAGAACTGATCGATGATGGTTAAAACTTAGCTATGGCCAGTCCTGCTGGGCTCTACCTTCAGATGATCAACGGCTACCATTTGTAATGGATGTCGACTCACAATCTGATGCAGGGGTGCTTTATGATCAGCTTTCACAGTTTTCCTAGTCACAGACATGTGACATTCCTGCCACCATTTTTCAATGTCTCCTCTCATGGCAATCCAATAGAATCGCCTACGGCCTGTGGCTTTCTTTTGCACTCCAAAGTGAACAGACAGATCATGATAGGCAGTGAGGACCATGTCTACATCTCTCCCTGTGATCACAATTTGATGGAGATGAGTAACGGTGATGGGATCCACGCTACTGCTATACAGCAACCGTTTATTCACAAACAACCATTTTCGCAGTCTCCACAGACAAATTACTTGAAGGTCAGCATCGCTTCTGTGAATCCTCCCGGGAGGTTTTCCCGTGATTAGTAATTTCTAAAATTTCTGCAATCACTCGACTTTCCGTCTGGAGTTGTATCCATCTTGTTTCCTGTAGCGGACAGTCTGGACTGGCTTACTGACACTGAAATATATACGAATATTTAAAAGTACCCCAACACTGTATACTGTTGTACGCTTCGAATACATTTCCCTTTTTCTAATTTTTATATTCTGGTGTAATCCGTACTGAGCCTGTGAGAGTTTGTGTCTGACTCTTTTAAACTATAGGGAGATTTAGAATGACACCAACACTGTTTGCAACTGTACGCTTGTAATATATTACCCTTTTTGGACTTTTTATATTCTTGTCTAATCCATACTGAGCCTGTGAGTGTATTTTTCTGACTCCGGATAAATAGATGGATATTTCCAATCCTGGACTGGATACACCTTTGATCTGCTGATACAGTACCTTTTTTCAACATGTTTGAGTACGGATAAATCCATACTGACTGAGTGAGCGGATGTGGTTGACTCATGAAATCTGGTGGTTGGAAAAAATAATGGAAAGACATGGAACCATAAAAAAAAACTTAGGTAAATATGGTGTAGGTCCAACGTTTGCAGCGATTACAGCCTCGATTATCCAAGGTATGGATTCATACAAGGTGTGAATTGTTTCCAAAGGAATTGTAGCCCATTCTTTAGTTAAAACACCCTCCAGTTCTTTGAGCGACAATGGTGGCGTAAATTGACGTCTAACGTGAATCGATAAAATCTGCCATAAATGATGAATAATGTGGAGGTCTGGGGATTGTGGGGGACAGATGAGATGCTCAGCTTCATTACAGTGTTACTCGTGCCATGCTTTAACGATTCGAGCTGTATGAATTGGTGCATTATCATCCTGAAAGATGGCGTTCCCCTCCGGGAACAGTGCTTGGTCCATAGGATGCACTTGGTTGCCCAAAATGCCAAAATAATCACGTCTGTTACTTCTTCAATGAAGGGATATCATTGGCCTGGCGTATCTCAATGAAATAGCACCCCAGATCATCACAGAGCATCCGCCATGTTTTACAGTTGAGAGAAGGCAGTCTGGATGGAATGCTTCTTTAGGCTCTCTCCAAACGTACACTCGGCCGGAGTTCAGAAATAGGGTAAAGGATGATTTGTCTGAGAATATAAAATGTTTTCACAGCTCGAGAGACCAATTCTGGAGGTTTCTATACCACTCTAAACGCATGGAAATATTTGTCATTGAGAGAAGCGTTTTTACAATTCCAGCTCTTCCATGGAATCCAGATTTGTGCAGCTCGCGACAAACTTTTTTCGTGGAAACTGTGTTCTTTAGGTGTTCATTGAGCTCTGCAATGATTTTCCGAGCAGCGGACTTGCGATCCTCTCTCTCAAATTGCTTTACAGTCCGACAGTAACTCTCTCAGTCACCTTCGACTTTCGGCCGGACCTGTGCTTTGCTGCGGACGTTTTTCCTTCTCTTTCAAACGCAGTCATTACTTTGGAGACAGTACCACTTGACAAGCCAAGCATACGGTCACTTTCTGTTACACTAACGTCTGCCATACCAGCATCAACAATTTGGGCTCTTTGAAAATCAGAGCGGTCTGCCATTGGTATCAGTTTTTCCTCAATGTTCTTAGAATTATGCAAAGCAAACAGTTAATTTAAATACACATATCACATGACACAAATAATCAACTACAAAACATTAACATATGTCACGGTTTGCATGTTTAGTACATGTTTGAAGATAATGTTGACAACACGTTAGGTGCTTGGTTGCATTATTTTGTCCAACCCCTGTATATACGGAGTGTGTATGAAAGCCCTCCCCGCCGATCGCCATTTTTCTTCCGCCCATCTTTATATTAGGGAGAGATTGCTGATGCTGTTTATGATTTGGGAGACACTTAGGCCTCTAAACAGAAGTTGCTATGTGCTTGCGCTGAACGCAATTGTTGTGTTCTGTTAGTGTGCAGTGACAGGGGAGGATTTTCTTGTGTGCAGCAGCGCTGATTATTAGCCTGCCTTATAGCAGTATTGCTGTATTGCTGTGTGGACACAGCTGTGCAGACTGCTTTTACACAGCACTCCTACTTTTATTCTGTTTTCCTGCAGTGAACGAACGTTCATTATTTCACACACCATATAGAGCTGTACGCTCCTCACACACTACCGTGTACCGGATTGTATCATGGAGAAATACATGCTGACTATCTGTATGAGACTCCAGAAATATATAGGGAGATTAACATTTTCGATTACACTATATACACCTGGTATTTGATGAAACAGTACCTTAGTTCTAAATTTTTTCTTACAGTATAAGGCTGGTTTCACATTAGCGCTTTTGTGCGCAGCGCATCGTGCGCACCCGTGCGCATGCGCACTGCGCACCTATACTTAACATGACGTGCGCATGGTCTTGCGCATACTTGCGTTTTCGTGCGCATGCGTTTTTTTGTCTTTTGCGCCAGGCGCGCCAGACGCAACATGTTGCATTTTTGGTTCCGCCCTGTCTCGTCAAAAAAACGCATGCGCACGCTTGCGCACGGAATGCGCAAAAACACCACATTGGAGCCTATGGGAACGCATGCGTGCGCATGGTCTTGCGCACGCTTGCGTTTTTTTGCGCATGCGTTTTTGAGTTAAACAAGTCTAGAATGTTCTCTAGACAATGGAAAAAACGTCACACTTAAAAACGCATGCGCATAAAAAACGCCAACGCATGCAAAAAACGCATGTAAAACGCAAACAACGCTGCGTTTTTTTTACACATCAGCGTGCGCATGACGTTAAAAAAACGCGCGTTTGTTTTGCGTTTTTCTTTGCGTTTTTTATGCGCCCGATGCGCTGCGCAAAAAAACGCTAATGTGAAACTAGCCTAATCCATACTCAGTGAGCGTGTGTGCTTTACTCATTCAATATATACGGAGAAAAACATTTTACCCTATACTCTATACACCTCCTATCTTGTGATACAGTACCTTTGTTAGACATGTTGTGTTACGGTCGAATCCATACCGTGACTGTCTGAGGGGGACTACGGCAATATATACGGAGATTTAAATTGTACCCTACGATACATATACTTGCGATCTTGTTATCCAGTACCTTTTTTAAACATTTTGTATTATGGTCAAATCCAGACTGAGTGAGCGTCTGAGGGTGACTCCGGAAATATATACAAAGATTTACATTTAGCCCAACACTGTATCCAGCTGTGCAATTTTGATACAGTACCCTTTTTTGCTATTTATATTCTGTTGTAATCCATACTCAGCCTGTGATTGTCTGTCTATTACTCCGTAAATATATTTGGCGATTTCTGATTATCGCAACACTGTATACAACTGTAAGCTTGGGATACATTACCCATTTACTGCTGTTTTTATTCCGGTCTATTGCATACAGAGCCAGTGAGAGTCTGTTTATGACTATGGAAATATATACGCAGATTTAAAATGACCCCTACACTGTATACAGCTGTACGCTTCTGATCCATTACCCTTTTACTGCTTTTTACATTGTGGTGTAATCCTTAATGAGCCTGAGAGTGTCTGTGTCTGCCTCCTGAAATATATACGTACATTTACAATGTTGAAACTATACCATATATCCCTTTTATCTGGTGTTACTGTACCCTTTCTCAACTATTTATATTACTGTCTAATCCATAATGAGGCTGTGAGCATCTGTGTCTGACTTATGAAATATATACGTATGTTTACAATCATCCCTAGACAGTATACAGTTCTACGCTTGTGATACATTACCCATTTACTGCTTTTTATATTCTGGTGTAATCCATAGTGAGCCAGTGAGAGTCTGTTTCTGACTCTGGAAATATATACGGATATACCTGGTATCAGGTGATACTGTACCCTTTCTCAACTTTCTATATTCTTGTCGAATCCATACTGGGCCTGAGATCGTCTGTGTCTGCTTACTGAAACATATACGGAGATTTAGAATGTTTAAACTATGCTATATATTTCTGGTATCTGGTGTTACCGTACCCTTTCTCAACTTTCTATATTGTTGTCGAATCAATACTGGACATGAGAGCGCCTGTGTCTGCCTCCTGATATATACGGAGATTTAGAATGTTTATACTAGACTATATATACCTGGTATCTGGTGTTACTGTACCCTTTTTCAACTTTTTGTATTTTTGTCCAATTCCTACTGAGCCAGTGAGTGTCTGTTTCTGACTCTTGAAATATATACGAAGATTTACAATGACCCCTACACTGTATAAAGCTGTACGCTTCTGATCCATTCACCTTTTACTGCTTTTTATATTGTGGTGTAATCCATACTGAGCTTGAGAGCGTCTGTGTCTGCTTACTGAAATATATACAGAGATTTAGAATGTTTAAACTATACTATATATACCTTGTAACTGTTGATACTGTACCCTTTTTCAACTTTTTATAGTATTTTCCAATTCATACTGAGCCTGTGAGCGTCCATGTCTGACTCTGGAAATATATACGGAGATTTACAATGACCCCTACACTGTATAAAGCTGTACACTTCTAATACAGTACCATATATCTGCTGTTCTTTTGGGTCCATTTTCACCAAAATTAGGAAGTATGGTGTAAGAAGCTGCGGACGTGAGCGTGGGTGGCTAGCTGGTACTGATGGTGGTGGTGGTGCATCTGCTGGTAGTGCCAAAAGTACAATACTAGGTAAGGCAGGAGGTGTTGAGACTGCGGCATGGTCTTGCTCCTGAAGGCCAGGAAGGCTCCCTTTTCTCGGAGTAGGTAAACCGCTTTTAAAGAACCCCTTTCCTTGTGTCCTTCACCCCCTCCAAAAGTGAAGGATGTGGCAGCCCACACTTCAGATTACTCCATGGAGCTCTTTTCACATACCATGCCAAGGTTATCAAGTGAAATCCTGAATTCCCCAGTCCAACATGAATCAGAGATGGAGTGCACTGATGCACAGCCACTGCTAGATGATTCTGCTGGTACCTTCACCAAGAGCACTACATTCAGGTGCCCCTTCCCTCATACTATAGCACCTTACACGGTAACACAGAGGAAGGTGCAGATGAAATTGCCGGATCCCTGAGCAGGTCGGGGGACATACTCGTGGGTGACAGCACTGGCACAGGGCCCCTCATAGTACGCAAAAGTGTCTCTGCCGGTGGGAGGGCCCACTCACCGTCAGACACACCGGCATACTATGAGGGGCCCTGTGCCAGTGCCGTCGCCCACAAGTGGGCCCACGTGCTTACTCAGGGCCACAGCACTTGCAATACTTACCTCTCAATGCTCCACCGCAGTGAAGTCTTCTGCATTTCCTGACAGTGACATTCAGGTCAGAGAGCGCGATGACATCACGTCTGTCTGCCCTCTGCCTAAACAGTCCAAGTGCAGAGAGCTGGAAGATGTTGACGCTGAGGAGTCCAGAGTAGAGAAGTGCCCAGCGAGGAGAGGTATTTAATTTTTTTAAAGGTTGGGATCAATTTTTGGGGAGCACTATACACTGGAGAATGAGATATGGGGCCCATCATACACTGGAGCATCATCCATGGGGCCCATCATATACTGGAGCATTCTAAATGGGGCAGATTAAATATGGAGCATTATTTGGGCCCATTATACACTGGAGCATCATCCATTTGGCCCATCATATACTGGAGCATACCAAATGGGGGACATCTGACACTGGAGCAGCATTTACAGGGCCCATTATACAATGGAGCATTAGAAATGGGGCCCATTATATATTGAGACACTGGAGCATCATCCATGGGGCCCATCATATACTGGAGCATTCTACATGGGGCAGATTATATATGGAGCATTATTTGGGCCCATCATACACTGGATCATCATCCGTGAAGCCCATCATATACTGGAGCATTCCAAATGGGGAACATCAGACACTGGAGCAGCATTTACGGGGCCCATTATACACCATTATATATGGAGCATTATTTGGGCCCATAAGACACTGTAGCATCATCCATGGGGCCCATAATATACTGGAGCATTCTAAATGGGGCAGATTATTTATGGAGCATTATTTGGGCCCATCATACACTGGAGCATCATCCATGAGGCCCATCATATACTGGAGCATTCCAAATGGGGGACATCAGACACTCGAGCAGCATTTATGGGGCCCATTACACACTGGAGCATTAGAAATGGGGCCCATTATATATTGAGACACTGGAGCATCATCCATGGGGCCCAACATATACTGGAGCATTCTACATGGGGCAGATTATATATGGAGCATTATTTGGGCCCGTCATACACTGGATCATCATCCGTGAAGCCCATCATATACTGGAGCATTCCAAATGGGGAACATCAGACACTGGAGCAGCATTTACGGGGCCCATTATACACTGGAGCATTAGAAATGGGGCCCATTATATATGGAGCATTATTTGGGCCCATAAGACAGTGGAGCATCATCCATGGAGACCAACATATACTGTAGCATTATGTGGAGCTCATCATACACTGTACGGAACATAATATGGGACCAATTATTCTGTATGGAGAAATATATGGGACTCATTATTCTGTATGGTACACTATGTGGTTGCCATAATACTGTATGGAGTAATATACTGTCTGTTTTTTTAGCTATTGTTGAATTCAAAATAGATATCAGTCATGTCATGTAAGAAGTGAAGTATTTTTCATTGTACTATACCACTATTTCTTTGCCGTATCAGAGCATCATGAATTGTGTTATGTGTTAAAGGGGCCCACTGACAGTCTTTGGCCCGGGGCACACGAAAACCTGGAGCCAGCCCTACCCCCCCAACTTTAGCCAAACAACCCCCAGTTTTCAATGCGTAACTATTATTATAAAGTAAACATGCATGCAACTGTAAACATTTGGTTTTCTTTTTATTGTGAACCAAATAACAAATAAGACAAAATAACTGAAAACTTTGGTGTGCATAACAATTCACCTTCCTAAAGTCAGTACTTTTTAGTGCCTCCTTTTGTAGCAATTACAGCTGCAAGTGGCTTTGGATAAGTCTCTATGAACTGTTTACATCTTGCCACTGGGAGCTTTGTCCATTCCTTAGGGCAAAACTGCTCCAGATAATTCAAATTACCGCATTTTGTGGACTATAAGACACACCAGACTATAAGATGCGCCACAAATTTTATGGAGGAAAATAGGAAAAAAAAGATTTTTAAATAAAATGGTGATGCGTATTATAATCCGATTATACGATTTCTACTAGGGGTGGAGAAGGGTCACATGAGGCAGGGTCGCTGTTGCAGGAAGTTGTTGGCGGCAAGAGTGGGACTATGCTGAGGGTCCCAGGCTGAGAAGAGGGGGTGTCCCGGTGAGAGGCTGCGCAAGGGCTCTCAGAAAATGTTGTCAGTGAGCGTAATCCCCTGCACTGCTGCATTTCCCATTGATTTGCCTGCGGCAGGCTTCAGGAAAATGGCTGCCAGAGGCAGCGCATACTCTGATTGAGATCTCAGCAGCCATGATCTAGGCCTCGGGCGACCATTTTCCCCAAGCCCACCACAGTGAAATCAGTGTGAAGTGAAGGGGACTACATTGTCTGAAAGCCCAGCACGACTGGGACACCCCCTCCCAGACAAGGCCCACAACATTACCCCACTCCTGCCACTTCTGCCAGCTTCCTGAAGCAGCGACCCAGCCTCCTGTGAACCTGCTACACTGCAGCTGCCAGAGTAAGCTACATTCGGATTATAAGATGCACCACCATTTTCATCCCAAATGTGGGAAAAAAGTGCTTCTTATAATCCGAAAAATACGATCAATGGTTTCCTCTGGTGAATAGCAATCTTCAAGTCTGACCACAGATTCTCAATTGGATTAAGGTCTGGGCGCTGACTAGGCCACTCCAAAACATTTACACGTTTCTCCTTAAACCACTCGAGTGTTGCTTTAGCAGTATTTTGAATCATCCATCTTCCCCTTCCATCCAGCATGATGCTGTCACCACCATATTTCACTGCGGGGATGTTCTTGGGGTGATGAGCTGTGCTGGTTTGGCACCAAATATAACATTTACCTTGGTAGCAAAAAGTTCAATCTTGTTCTCGTCTGACCACAGCACCTTCCTCCATACATTTGGGGAGTCTAACGCATGTCTTTTGGAAAAATGTGCCTTACAAGTTTTGTGTGTAAGTAAAGGCTTTTTTTTCTGCCCACTCTTCAAGGTCACCTTTATGGATTGCACTGCTTATTGTGGCCGTATGGACATATTCTCCAGTCTCTGCTTGTGAACTCTGCAACTCTTCAGTCTTACATTTTGGTCTCTGTGCTGCCTCTCTGATTAATGCCCTAGATTTTTTTCTTGGGTGGCCCTCTTTTGGCAGGTTTGTTGTGATACCATGTTCTTTCCATTTGATAATAATGGATTTGATTGTGCTCAGTGAGACATCAGAGATTGGGATATTTTTTTTATAACCCAACCCTGACTTGTACTTTTCAACAACTTTGTTCTTGACTTTTTGAAGATCTCCCTGGTCTTCAATGTATTGCAGCCTCTGTGACCTTTCAGTAAAGGTGTGTATATACTGACAGACCATGTAACTTAGATTGCACATAGGTGGCCTTACTTTTACTTAAGCATGTGACTTATAAAGGCAGGGCCGCCCTCAGGGCATTACTGCCCTGAGTGGCGTATGGGGCCTGATCAGCAGAGGGAGCCCGCATAAGGCCCCATCTCTTCTGCTCTAGGCCCCAGCAGCAGGATTCTGCCGATGCAGTAACGTTGCCTGCGTCTGCGACGCAGGTTCAGTTATTCTACTGCCATGCGGGCCCACAAAGCAATAGTTAAAGCTGATAGCCAGTCAGAGGCTGGCAGCTGACTTCAGCGCTCATGTTGCTGGCGTATGACATCATTGTCATTCACTGGTGAGTGCGCGCTTGAAATGCCTGGAGGGATCATCGCCGCAGGAGCGTGGCCAGGTAAGGAGAAAGGTTTTTTTTATTATTTTTTTTGAAAGTTTCAAGCCGCAATATGTTTAGCCAGCAGGATGGAGACACATGGACCATGTGTCTCCATCCTGCCTGGGGCAGAATGGAGACATGGGGCAGAGTGGGAGACACGGGGCAGAATGGAGACACGGGGCAGAATGGAGACAAGGAGGCAGGATTGGAGACAGGGAGCAGGATTGGAGACACGGGGCAAGATGGGAGACACGGGGACAGGATGGGAGACACGGGGCAGAATGGAGACAGGGGGAAGAATGGAGATATGGGGAAGAATGGAGACATGGGGGCAGCTTTGGAGACACAGGGGGCAGTATGCAGACACAGGAGGCAGGATGGAGACACGGGGCATGATGGAGACATGGTGCAGGATGGAGACAGATGGGGCAGGAATATGGAGCAGGAAGGAGACAGATAGTACAGGATTTTTGGGCAGGATGGAGACAGATGGTACAGGATCATGGGACAGGATGGAGACAGATGGGGATGGATCATGGGGCAGGATCATGGGGCAGGATGGAGACACATGG
The DNA here is from genome assembly GCF_039654945.1 of Dendrobates tinctorius. Classification (NCBI taxonomy): domain Eukaryota; kingdom Metazoa; phylum Chordata; class Amphibia; order Anura; family Dendrobatidae; genus Dendrobates; species Dendrobates tinctorius. The sequence continues at coordinate 84,325 of NW_027361675.1, forward strand.
TGCAGGATCATGGGGCAGGATGGAGACACATGGTGCAGGATCTTGGGGCAGGATGTATACAATAGAGACAGATGGGCAGGATCATGGGACAGATGGGGCAGGATGGGACATCACATTGGGCAGAATGGATACTCATGAGGGCAGGATGGGATAACATATGGGACCAGGATGGGAGAACATATGGCTGGAGCCAGGAATGAAACACATGGGAGGTCAGGATGGGGGATATTATTACCATAGGGGTTAATTAAGGGATATTATTACTGCAGTGATGTATAGTGTTGAGCGATACCATCCGATACCCTAAAATATCGGATCGGATGGTATCGGCCCGATACGAAAAAAGTATCGGGTTTCGCCGATTCCGATACCGGAAGTCCCATTCAAGTCTATGGGACTTCCGGTATCGGAATAAGAAAAACCCTTTTCTGTCCTTGTACAGCCTCTCGGGGGTGTGTACGGGCCTTACGGGGGTTTGTGCCGACTGCCCGGGGGTCTGTGCGGACTGCCGGGGTCTGTACTGGCCTACCGGGGGGCTCTGCCGGCCTGCCGGTGGTCTGTGCCGACTGTCCGGGGGTCTGTGCAGGCTGCGGGGGTTTGTGCAGGCATTGTCCGATGGGACGATGCCTGCTACCATGACGGTGATTGACACATTAGTTAATGATGGGACAGTAGCAGTCCCATCATCCGGCTAATGTGTTGAATGTAAAAAAAAAAAAATACATACTACATACTGTACATACTACATGCTACATACATACTACATACATGCTGCATGCTACATACATACTACATATATACTACATGCATGCAACATGCATACTACATATATACTACATGCATGCAACATACTACATGCATGCAACATGCATACTACATATATACCACATATATATACTACATGCATGCAACATACATATATACTACATGCAACATGCATACTACATATATACTACATGCATGCAACATACATACATACTACATATATACCACATGCATGCAACATGCATACTACATATATACCACATATATACTACATGCATGCAACATACATACATACAACATATATACTACATGCATGCAACATGCATACTACATATATACCACATATATACTACATGCATGCAACATACATATATACTACATGCAACATGCATACTACATATATACTACATGCATGCAACATACATACATACTACATATATACCACATGCATGCAACATGCATACTACATATATACCACATATATATACTACATGCATGCTACATACATATATACTACATATATACTACATGCAACATGCATACTACATATATACTACATGCATGCAACATACATACATACTACATATATACCACATGCATGCAACATGCATACTACATATATACCACATATATACTACATGCATGCAACATACATACATACAACATATATACTACATGCATGCAACATGCATACTACATATATACCACATATATACTACATGCATGCAACATACATATATACTACATGCAACATGCATACTACATATATATTACATGCATGCAACATACATACATACTACATATATACCACATGTATGCAACATGCATACTACATATATACCACATTTATACTACATGCATACTACATATATACCACATGCATGCAACATACATATATACAACATATATACTACATGCATGCAACATACATATATACAACATATATGCTACATGCAACATACATACTACATATATACTACATGCATGCAACATACATATATACTACATATATACTACATGCAACATACATACTACATATATACTTCATGCATGCAACATACATACATACAACATATATACCACATGCATGCAACATGCATACTACATATATACCACATATATACTACATGCATGCAACATACATACATACTACATATACTACATGCATACTACATATAAACCACATGCATGCAACATACATATATACAACATATATACTACATGCATGCAACATGCATACTACATATATACCACATATATACTACATGCATGCAACATACATATATACTACATGCAACATACATACTACATATATACTACATGCATGCAACATACATACTACATATATACCACATATATACTACATGCATACTACATATATACCACATGCATGCAACATGCATACTATATATACCACATGCATGCAACATACATATATACTACATGCATGCAACATACATATATACCACATACAGTTGTGGCCAAAAGTATTGACACCCCTGCAAATCTGTCAGATAATACTCAGTTTCTTCCTGAAAATGATTGCAAACACAAATTCTTTGGTATTATTATCTTCATTTAAATTGTCTTAAATGAAAAAACACAAAAAGAATTGTCCTAAAGCCAAATTGGATATAATTCCACACCAAACATAAAAAAGAGGGTGGACAAAAGTATTGGCACTGTTCGAAAAATCATGTGATGCTTCTCTAATTTGTGTAATTAACAGCACCTGTAACTTACCTGTGGCACCTAACAGGTGTTGGCAATAACTAAATCACACTTGCAGCCAGTTGACATGGATTAAAGTTGACTCAACCTCTGTCCTGTGTCCTTGGGTGTACCACATTGAGCATAGAGAAAAGAAAGAAGACCAAAGAACTGTCTGAGGACTTGAGAAACCAAATTGTGAGGAAGCATGAGCAATCTCAAGGCTACAAGTCCATCTCCAAAGACCTAAATGTTCCTGTGTCTACCGTGCGCAGTGTCATCAAGAAGTTTTATGCCCATGGCAGTGTGGCTAACCTCCCTAGATGTGGACAGAAAAGAAAAATTGACAAGAGATTTCAACGCACGATTGTGCGGATGTTGGATAAAGAACCTTGACTAACATCCAAGCAAGTTCAAGCTGCCTTGCAGTCCGAGGGTACAACAGTGTCAACCCGTACTATCCGTCGGCGTCTGAATGAAAAGGGACTGTATGGTAGGAGACCCAGGAAGACCCCACTTCTTACCCCGAGACATAAAAAAGCCAGGCTGGAGTTTGCCAAAACTTATCTGAAAAAGCCTAAAATGTTTTGGAAGAATGTTCTCTGGTCAGATGAGACAAAAGTAGAGCTTTTTGGGCAAAGGCATCAACATAGCGTTTACAGGAGAAAAAAAGACATTCAAAGAAAAGAACACGGTCCCTACAGTCAAACATGGCGGAGGTTCCCTGATGTTTTGGGGTTGCTTTGCTGCCTCTGGCACTGGACTGCTTGACCGTGTGCATGGCATTATGAAGTCTGAAGGCAACTAACAAATTTTGCAGCATAATGTAGGGCCCAGTGTGAGAAAGCTGGGTCTCCCTCAGAGGTCATGGGTCTTCCAGCAGGACAATGACCCAAAACACACTTCAAAAAGCACTAGAAAATGGTTTGAGAGAAAGCACTGGAGACTTCTAAGGTGGCCAGCAATGAGTCCAGACCTGAATCCCATAGAACACCTGTGGAGAGATCTAAAAATGGCAGTTTGGAGAAGGCACCCTTCAAATATCAGGGACCTGGAGCAGTTTGCCAAAGAAGAATGGTCTAAAATTCCAGCAGAGCATTGTAAGAAACTCATTGATGGTTACCGGAAGTGGTTGGTCGCAGTTATTTTGGCTAAAGGTTGTGCAACCAAGTATTAGGCTGAGGGTGCCAATACTTTTGTCTGGCCCATTTTTGGAGTTTTGTGTGAAATGATCAATGTTTTGCTTTTTGCTTCATTCTCTTTTGTGTTTTTTCATTTAAGACAAATTAAATGAAGATAACAATACCAAAGAATTTGTGTTTGCAATCATTTTCAGGAAGAAACTGAGTATTATCTGACAGAATTGCAGGGGTGTCAATACTTTTGGCCACAACTGTATATACTACATGCAAGCAACATGCATACTACATATATACCACATATATACTACATGCATGCAGCATACATATATACCACATATATACTACATGCATGCAACATGCATACTACATATATACCACATATATACTACATGCATGCAACATACATATATACTACATACATGCAACATACATATATACTACATATATACTACATACATGCAACATACATATATACTACATATATACTACATGCATGCAATATACATATATACCACATATATACTACATGCATGCAGCATACATATATACTACATGCAACATACATACTACATACATACTACATATATACTACATGCATGCAACATACTACATATATACCACATGCATGCAACATGCATACTACATATATACTACATATATACTACATGCATGCAACATACATATATACTACATACAATACATTCATACAATACATACATATAGACGTACAGTACATATAACATAGAGTACATACTCACCATCACTTGTCACTTTGTTCCCCGAAGCCATTGTCATCTGTGGAATAAATATTAAAATAACAAACCACCAATATACTTACCCCTGATCTGCAGAAGTCCACGAGTGTCCCACGACGATCTTGCATGGAGAACAGCAGAATCAGCTGATGCTACCGTTCTCTACGGGCTCCAGGAATCCAATGACGGGAAGTAGGTATCCTTCCGCACTGTATTCCTCCGCCACTGTAAAAAAAAAGTCCCTAGTCTCACTTTATGGCATTGCTGTGTGAGAAATTTCCCATGCAGCTTTTGCCATAAAGTGAAACTATGAAACTAGGGACTTTTTTTAATTTAAAATAGCTAAACTCAGGTTGTAATGTAACAAAATAGGTAAAAAGCCAAGGGAGCTTAATACCTTTGCAAGCCACTGTATATACGTATAAGCAGAAGTGGGAGCCATAATAAAATATATAAGATGTTGTGGGGGTCAGCCTACTATATATAAGGACCTGTGGGGGGCATAATACTGTGTATAAGGAGCTGTAAGGCCATAATGAAGTATATAGGAACCTGTGGGGGACTTTAGATACTTTGGTTCATGAGAAGTAAGAGTGCAATCAATTTGTCACCCAACCGGTCCTCTCCATTAGATAGACTTGCTGCACACCTTTCTGCACATCAATATTTTATCTGTGGTGTTTCCATTTCACTTCTGCTGAATTCCTTCTTCAGTTGTTAACATGATACAGATATGTGGCATCCCAGGAGTTCGGATGCCACAGTGGCCTTGCCTCCCTCCAGGGAGGAGTGATGTGATGCCTGGGAGCAAGGAAGGGATCCCCTTATCAGGTAATTCCAGCATACAACACAGTTCCTGCTCTGGGCCAGCAGAGCGAGCTCTAAACCCGACTTCAGGGTAGCTGCTCTCTGTGGACAGGAGGAGGAAGTTAGTGAGTAGTTAGTGCATGAGCAGGGAAGAGAGAGGACGTATGGAGTGAAGCTGGGGTCAGGAGCATAGCAGAACTCACATCCAGGCTTGAGCGCCAGAGACCGGACAGCAGAGTCCGAGGCTGTGTGGGTACTAAAGGTCACGCAGCACAATCCGGAGGACAGGATGCTGCAGATCCTCTGGCCCCAACTGAGACTCGACGACATAACAGCATGTATGAGCCAGAGACGCCATATAGGAGGGATTCCTGAAGGAGGCTACAGCTGCCTGTCATGCGAGTGGAGTTCTACCTTAGTAGCAGACACAGAGAGGAACTTGAATAGAGTCCTCAGCAGCAAGTACCTCAGAGAATAGCGCTAGAGAGGAGACCTCACAACCAACCTGAATAAGGAGATTCCCAAATTGCTTTCAGGCCGACCGTCTCCAGAACCATCTGTAACCTGAGCCCTGGACTGTACCTACACAGCTCAGTAAAATGTAAAGGAAACTTCACTTTGTTGTGTCCTATAGTTACTCCTGCGTCACCTATCCAACTCTGCTCCATCTATGATCCTCAAACATATCATCTTCTCTACAACAACTGTCCTGGGACAAAGCTCTGGCTGAGAAGAGCTATACCAAGTCTGCTGCATCACCATCAGTCCCAGAGGATCTGCTCTGCAGTGCTGGTCACCTCTGATCAGACATCACAGGTGGCATCACAAACACTTTACAAACTATTTTTTCCCTTGTAAATATCCCCTTTTACAAGATGCCCAGGGCCACAGACTGGCTTACCACCGCTGTGACACTGCCCCTTTAAGAAGCGGCCCGGTACCGAGTACCCCATGGCCCTGGCGGGCGATCCAACTTGGCATCACGAACAGGATATCGAAGCTCGGTATCACCGGGTACTGTGTGCCATAGACTGTATTGAACTGTGTGATTGCTGCCATTACAATGCCACAAGGCGCGCGGGAAGCAGAAGGGACGTGCCTTTGTGGATGGAGCCTGGGAGAGAGCGTGAAAAGAGAAGCGCTGCGCGTGGAGACAGCAGCTGGCAGAGAGCAGGGAGCTGCGGCCTGGAATCCTGGCACGCACCGTTCATCTAGCCGATGGAGTAACAGCCTGGTAAGCAAGTGGAAATTCAGAGCCTGGCTAAGGTTAACTAGGGGGGGAAGAAAATGTCTAATGCAGGAGAAGATTTATCAGCACCTATGTTGCCACAAATTCAGAGACAGGTGCAGCTGCAGCTTCAACAGCACTGCAGAATCCAGCGGCCGGTGCTGCCCCCAGAGTGCAGCAAGATCTTGCAACCGCCGCTGCAGTCCCTAATGCCGCTATCAATGCCACATATACCGGGAGCGGCCTGGCTACCGCAATACTCAGGGGGGTCGCATACCCTGAGCGATTTCAAGGAGAGACTGTGCAGTTTATTTGAAGTGTACCCCCTGTCTGAAAGCCAAAAATTAAATATTCTCATTGGACAGTTAACTGGTGCAGCTCAAAGAGAAGTAAAGTCCGGGCAGGACACTGATCAAGAGACTGTTAAGCAAGTTCTGGCTAAGCTGAGAAGCACCTTTGACACCCGCGCTGCAGCAGAAATAAAAATGAGGTTCTTTGGGTGCAAACAAAGGGTGCAGGACAGTATACAGGACTATGCTCTTAACCTTCAGGAGGTGCTGCGGGCCGTAAAGCAGATTGACCCAGACAGCCTGCAGGATGGAGACAGATTGTTAAAGGAGCAATTTATTGAGGGACTCCTGTCCAGCACCCACAGGACACAGCTGCACATCATGGCCCTACAAAACCCTGATCTGAACTTTGCAGACTTTCTAGATAGGGCTATCCGGGTGCTGCATGAACCAAATGTCAGCCACCCAGCGCCCCCTAGACACCCAGCAATTACATACCACCAAGAGGCAGCATCCTTCCCTCAGGCCCCTGTTGAGGCCGATGCACAGAACCTGGATAATGATCCATTTGCAGAACTACGTTTTCAGATCCAGGAGCTGACCAAAAGTATGGCTGCACTAGCCAAAACCGTGCAGTCCATGCAAGTGCCACCAAAGGAGAAGATCCAGTTGGCCTCAAGTCCAGATGACATCCTGTGACTACGGGAAGAGGATCCCACCGATCAGAGAGAGAGACATCGATCGCTACGACCAGAATGGACGACCCATTTGCTGCCGCTGCAGCAAAGCGGGGCACATCACAAGATTCTGCTATTTAAATGAGCAACCCTGGGGCATAGGACCAACCCCCAGATGTAGGACGACCAGGCCCACAGAACTGGCGAGTCAAATACGTCGAAGGATGACCGGTCCTCCCAGTTGTGATTGACGGCATCCCAAATGAACGACTTACTGTACACCGGCTCTCAGGTGACGACTATGCCATATATTCTTTACAAACGGTATTGGGCTGACTCTGAAATCACTCACGACTCAGATGATGAGCTGACAGTAGTCGTCAGCAATGGTCAACCTTCGCCACAAGTGGGGTGTAAGGAGGTGACCATTAAGGTGGGGCGAGTAGAATTAAAATCTCAAGGCCTGATAATTGTAGACATTGATCGACGAGAATGTAACCCAATAGTGACCTTAGCTACTAAGGGGATGGAAAATTGCCTTGCCGAGGTTATTGTTTTGTTGCAACAGGTAGCCAAAACTGCTGGTTCCAGTGTGCAACAGGTCCTGCAAAAGGAGATCAAGGCCCTGATGCAAAGACAGCAGGTAGAGCTATCTGGCGGAGGAGTCGGCAGTGTCAGAGTGAGTGATTCATTCCCCATTGCAATACCCCCAACGACTGAAATATTAATTTGGTGTCGGGCAGCCATAGGCCTCAGGGGAAGAGATTACCAAGCCCTGGTAGAACCAGTGTACTCTGATTGTAGACCCACTGTCCTGACAGCCAGAGGGGTAGTTAATGTTCACAAGGGGAGGGTACCTGTACGCATCTTAAATTGTGGGGAGGAGGAGGCCACACTACCTCAGTATGCCACCATTGCTAAGCTGTTCGCTGTCAATCACAATGCAATTCAGACAGCAGAACCCTTGGTCTCATCCGACCAGGCGGAGGACAATGACTCTGCAAAACAGCTGGAGGACTGGTATCAGCAGCTGCACGTAGGCACTGACTCCACCCTTCCACACCAAAAGAATGGGGTTTACAGAGTAGTCCAAGAGTTTGAATGGGTATTCAGCAAACACCCTTTAGACTTTGGGCAGGTAAAAGGGGTCCAACATCATATCCCCACTGGAAATCATCCGCCCATTATAGAGAGGTACCGGCCTGAACCCCCAGCTCACTATCAATGTGCCAAGAGTATGTTATGAGAGATGAAGGAGGCTGGGGTGATCAGAGACAGTTGTTGCCCCTGGGCAGCTTGCTAGTCCTTGTTAGAAAGAAAGATGGTACAATCAGGATGTGTGTGATTACAGGAAAATTAACAGCATTACCCACAAGGATGCCTATCCATTACCTAGGATAGAGGAATCACTAGCTGCACTGAGAACCACTAACAATTTTTCTACCTTAGATCTCATTAGTGGGTATTGGCAAGTTCCAGTGGCAGAGGCAAACAAAGAGAAGACCCTCTTCGCAACACCAATGGGCCTCTCAGAACTCAACTACATGCCATTAGGGTTTTGCAACGCGCCAGGAACGTTCCAGAGGTTGATGATGTGCTGCCTTGGACAAAAGAACTTTGAGACAGTTCTGTTGTACCTAGATGATGTCATTGTCTTCTCCAAGACCTACGAAGACCATTTGGAGCACCTAGCCGAGGTGTTCGAAGCCCTGTCCAACTTTGGCCTGAAAGTGAAACCGTCCAAATGCCACCTCCTGAAGCCCAAGGTGCAGTATCTGGGCCATGTAGTGAGCATGGAAGACGTGGCACCAGACACCGACAAAGTCACCGTTATCCAGGACAGGCAGAGGCCCAGCAACATTCATGAAATACATCAATTCCTCGGGTTGGTAGGCTATTACCGAAGGTTCATCAAGGGCTTCACTGAAATAGCTGCACCCCTGCAAAACCTTCTTGTTTGCCAGCCCAAGAAGGACAGGAAGAAGAGTCCTACATTTGACTGGAATGATGAACTGGAAAGATCCTTCACTCGGTTGACATTGGCTCTCATGGGGGATGAAGTTCTGGCCTACCCAGACTACGACCAACCATTCATTCTTTACACTGATGCCAGCAACGCGGGACTGGAAGCAGTACTGCTGTAGGTACAGAAAGGCAAAGAAAGAAGCTTCGTTCCACTGAAAGGAACCCTGACAACTACTGCTCCTTTAAACTGGAGTTCCTCACCATAGTCTGGGCTGTGACCAAGCGATTCAAACACTACCTGACTGCGGCGAAGTTTACCATCTTCACGGACAATAATCCGCTGACTCACTTGGAAGCTGAACCATATACCATGATGCCTTCAAACTTTGACATTAGCAAGTTGTGCCTTATCAGCAATGATGGAGGAGGAACCTCAGCAGCAGTGTCAAGGGATCACATAAAACCATGCCCTGACCAACTGAAGGAAAATATTGGAGATAAGGACATTCTTCAAACAGTAAAAGAAGAGGAAAAAAAGATCAGCACTGTACTCGGCGAGTTCCCTTCAAATTGGACAAAGGTGAATCAAGCCATCGTAGTTCCTGTCCTAATCTTTCCCCAGCTTACTGCACCTGAAGTAGCAGAGACTCGAGACTCATTGGCTCCAGTAACAGATGCCACATCAGCAGAAGAATGCGAAAATCTGCCCCCTGCTAGCAGTGAATCTGTCAGACCCATGGTGATTCTAAGAGTTCGCAGACAGTTGCCCAGTTTACCAACATCAACAACAGGCATACTAAATCAAATTAGGCCATTAGAGGTACCCATGCTGCGTAGATCTACCCATAGTACAAAATGTGAGATCCCAGCTTGGTATAGGGACTAAAATGCAAACAGTATATGTAAATCTGAAATGTAAATAAGTTAAAAATGTTTATAACTGCAACTACTTAGTATATGATCTTACAGAAACTACTGTAAGAACTTTTGAGCATTCTTATGGACGATTAGGTCACTGGACTCGTATTGACCAGGACAATGCTTGTAAATAGTTAGCATTAATGACCACAGAATAAAAGTGTCTGGTGTGGCCGAAGATGTGGTCCAAAAGGGAGACCAGCCATGCCTTGCAGCCCACCAAAGGCCTACGTTGAGGGTTTGAGATGGGTTCCCTCATATTGTACTTTGTTAGGGTGAAAAGGACTCCCCATTTCAGGACTTCACCGAATTTACATATTTGTTGTTAAAGTCTGTAAAACATTATGCTTTATTTCTTTTTTTATGTTTCCTCAGTCCGGGAGTACTAAATTGTACTAGGGGGAATGTGGCACCCCATGAGTTCGGTTGCCACAGTGGTCTTGCCTCCCTTCAGGGGGGAGTGATGTCATGCCAGGGAGCAAGGAAGGGATCCTCTTATCAGGTAGTTCCATCATACAACATAGTTCCTGCTCCGGGCCAGCAGAGGGAGCTCTAAACCTGACTTCAGAGGAGCTGCTCTCTCTGGTCAGGAGGAGGAAGTTAGTGAGTAGTTAATGTATAAAGAGGGAAGAGAGAGGACGTGCGGAGCGAAGCTGGGGACAGGAGCATAGCAGAGCTCACCCCAAGGCTTGAGTGCCAGAGACCGGACCTCAGAGTCCAAGGCTGTGTGGGTATTAAAGGTCCCAAAGCAGAATCCGGAGGACAGAAGGCTGCAAATCCTCTGTGCCCGACTGAGACTCGACGACATAGCAGCACGTGCGAGCTGGAGATGCCATATAGGAGCGATTCCTGAAGGCAGCTACAGCTGTCTGTCATGCGAGTGGAGTTCTACCTAAGTAGCAGACACAGAGAGGAACATGAATAGAGTCCACAGCAGCAAGTACCTCAGAGAATAGCACTAAAGAAGAGATCTCACAACTGACCTGAATAAGGAGATTCCCAAATTGCTTTCAGACTGACTGTCTCCAGAACCATCTGTAACCTGAGCCCTGGACGGTTCCTACACAGCTCAGGAAAAGGTAAAGGAAACTTCACTCTGTTGTGTCCTCTTTTTATTCCTGCATCACCTATCCAACTCTGCTACATCTATCATCCTCAATCATATCATCTTCACTACCACAACTGCCCTGGGACAAAGCTCTGTCTGAGAAGAGCTATACCAAGTCTGCTGCATCACCATCAGTCCCAGAGGATCTGCTCTGCAGTGCTGGTCACCTCTGATCAGACACCACAGGTGGTGTCATGAACACTTTACAAACTCTTTATTTTTCCCCTGTAAATATCCCCTTTTAATGGATGCTCAGGGCACGGACCGTGTCACTGCCGCTATGACACTGCCCCTTTAAGAAGTGGCCCAGTGCCAAGTACCACACCGCCCTGGCGGGCGATCCAGATACCGTTTGCAGGAACGTGTTTTCATTGTGAAAACTTATTGGAAAACTAAGAGGCGTCAAAGTGAGTCGAAATCTGCCATCCAAACCGTGTACTCTGTCATTGGTGAATAAGCTGGAATGTACAGGAACATTACTGGATAGGCATGATGAAGGATATTCAAAGATGTCTGATGATTCATTTCAAGATGTAAAACGGCGACTTCTGCCATCTCCACGTAAATCATTGCACAGGCTTTCCAAGAGACAGGCATGGCGTATTGTACATGTCAATGAGTGGCCTAGAAAGTTGTAATCGCACATGCAGAGTCACTGTAATTCAAGTACTGAAAAGGCCCGATTAAGAGAAAATAATTTGTTATTGTCAGTGGTTCCAGTGGTTTCATTGTTGAGAAATAAAACATATTGGACTATATTTGGTACACTGAGGAAGCCTGGTTTCACCTATGTGGCTACGTCAATTAGCAAAACACCCATATTTGGGCAGCTGAAAGCATGCATGCGCTTCATGAGATGCTGCTTCATCCAGAAAAAGTATAGTGTGCCATTTCCAGGCAATGCATAATTGGCTCCATATTTTTTGAAGCAACAGTGACAACAGTGGTGCACATGGAAATTGTCCAAACCTTTATCAATGGGCTGGACAATGGTGTGATTAGAATGGGCTACTTCCAACAGGATGGTGTAACGTTTCACACATCAGTTGTCAACATGACAGAGATTGAAGCCATCTTTGAGAGTAATCTCAAAGGACTGTGGCCACCAAGATCATCTAATTTAACACCACCAGATTTTTTCCTTTAGGGCATTTGAAGTCGGGTGTACAGAAGTGAGCCACGAACATTACAGGCACTCCAAAAGAATGCACAGCGAGAAATTCAGGCTATGGCCAAAGGCGTCCTACAGAATACATTCAACAATATGGAACGGCGCATGCAGGTGTGCTTGGATGCGAACTGTGGACATTTTCAACACCTGCTTTAACCCCTTAAAATCCAGTGATGGATATATCCATCATAGAGTGCTTCCCCCTGTTTGGTGCGGGCTCTGGTGATGAGTCCTTTTCCGGCAGATGACAGCTGATTTTGGTTAGCTATCATGTGAACCTAACAGCAGCAGGTTTAATTGCGATCCACCCGCGGCTGTTAACATGTTAAATGCCGCTGTCAAACTCACATGACCGCGGGTTGCCGATGGGTTGGTGCTCATAGCATGTGATAATGTCTGCTACATGGAGCAGGGCTGCATCCCTGCTATGTGTAGCACAGGCAATCAGAAGATCGCAGCTTCTAGTCTCCCATGGAGACTATTGAGGCATGTAAAAAGTAAAAAAAAAAAAATATTTTAAATATTAAAATAACATAAACTTTCAAATCACCACACTTTTGACCCATTCAAAATAAAACAATAAAAAAATAATAAAATTAAATAAACATATTTGGTATCGCCGCATTCAAAAATAATTAATCCGTATCGGTAAATGGTGTAACGAGAAAAAAAATCAAAACATCAGAGTGACCTTTTTTTGTTTGCTTAAAAATTGCAATAAATTGTAATAAAGGGCGATCAAAACATTTGTCTTCCCCAAAATGGCAGTAATAATATATCAGCTCGGCGCGCAAAAAATAAGTCTCCACTCAGCCTCAGATCACAAAAAATGGAGATGATACGGGTCTCAGAAAATGGCTACTTTTTTTTTTTTTACAAATTTTGAACTTTTTTTCACCACTTAAATAAACATGTACATGTTTGGTATGTACGAACTCACTGTGACCTGAAGAATCATAATGGCAGGTCAGGTCAGTTTTAGCATTTAGTGAACATGGTAAAAAAAGAAATAAAAAAGCAATTGTGAAATTGCACTTTTTTTTCAATTTCACCGCACTTAGAATTTTTTTCACATTTTCCAGTACACTATATGGTAAAACCAATGTTGCCGTTCAAAAGTGCAATTCATCCCGTAAAAATCAAGCCCTCACAAGGTAACAAAAGTTATGGCTCTGGGATATAGTGGAGCAAAAAATGGAAACGCAAAAATGGAAATACCCCTGGTCCTTAGGGGTTAAAACATCAGTTTCTCATGCTTCAAGGTATGTTCAGTCCAAATTTCATTACGATATATCGTGTTTTTTACAGCAATATTTCAGGGAAAAGTAGTAAGTGAATCACTGTGTAGTGTATTCATGAAGCACAATATTTATCTACCAACAGGGAAGGATAAAGAACTATTATAGCGTTTATTTGTACATTTTTTAAGAAATGAATTTAGTTCCAGTGAATACACACAATTAGTATAGCACACAGTCAATAATCTCCTATAATACTGACACTTCTATGTGTCTTCCTCTCCCAGGTTCTGCTTTTCATCCTCTCTGCTCTACACCCTGTTTCCAGCTGCTGTTTTTGGCTGTTGCAGTCTTGCCACTCTGTCTTCAGTGTTTTCCCTTCTGTTTATCACACTATGACTCCAACATCTGGAATCTCTTAGCTTTGTGTCGCAGAAAGTGATGCATTTTGAACTGGGAAGAGGGGGTGGTAAAGGGACAGCGCATTCCGAGAAAGAGGGGAGCCATGTGTTTATAGAAAGTTTCTCAATCTCTATCTGCTGCTTCTTGCATATTGCAACATCAGAAGACTACCCAAACTCTTTTTCTAATGAATAAACCATTCTGCTGTTTGTATCCATTATTGATAAATCCTGGATATGGAAGCTCTGTGACAAGAGTATTTACCATGCTTGTGATTTAACCCCTTAATGACCAGAGCTATTTTTGGTTTTGCATTTTCGTTTTTTCCTCCCCTTCTTCCCAGAGCCATAACTTTTTTTACTTTTTGGTCAGAATGGTCATGTGATGGCTTGTTTTTTGCGTGACGAGTTGTAATTTTGAACAACACCATTGGTTTTACCATGTTGTGTACTTGAAAATGGGAAAAAAATTCCAAGTGCGGTGAAATTGCAAAAAATGTGAAATTCCACAGTTGTTTTTTTGTTTTTCTTTCACCATGTTCACTAAATGCTAAAACTAACCTGACATTATGATTCTCCAGGTCATTAATATTTCATAGACACCAAACATGTCTAGGTTCTTTTTTATTTAAGTGGTGAAAAAAAAATCCAAAGTTTGTTATAAGAAATAATGCGCCATTTTCCGATACCCGAGCTGATGTTTTTAATGATACCATTTTGGTGCAGATACGATCTTTTGATCTCCCTTTATTGAATTTTAATGCAATGTTGCGGAGGCCAAAAAAATGTAATTCTGGCGTTTTGAATTTTGATCCTACAAGTCACAATCAACCCTTTAACGAGTCTTGTAATATGACAGGATAAAAGCCAAATCAGGATCTCAATTTGCAGACACGGTGTTTCGAGCTATTGGCTCTCGTCAGTGCAAAGTATGAGAACTGATTTAGCTAGGTGAGAGGCTCTGGACTAAGGTCTAAGGGGTAAGGTTTCTCCTTGTGGAGAGTGACATGACAGCTCTGGCTTGTCAAGGTAAGGAGGCTTATTCGCAGTGAGCTCTGGCTTGTGAAGGTAAGGAGGCTTATTCGCTGTGAGATTCTGATTTGGCTTTTATCCTAAGACATATTACAAGACTCGTTAAAGGGTTGATTGTGACTTGTAGGATCGCTACTACCAACAGGTGGCGCTTTAGAGTTCAAGTCCTCTTTTTCTCTGAAGAGGCAATTTGCATATTATTTTCCCAGAGGAGCATTGCACGGCGAATAAGCCTCCTTACCCTGACAAGCCAGAGCTGGCATGTCACTCTCCACAAGGAGAAACCTTACCCCTTAGTCCAAAGACCTGTTCACTTTTCCATTTATAGATTCAGGCCTCTCGCCCGGTCCACTTGAAGCAGGGCAAGAGGAGATGGCATGTAGCGATGCCCAAATATTTGAGCAGCCACGGTTACACAAAGGCGACAGTGGGAACATGTCGCAAGAGGTGAACAATGATGAGACACGATTGCCAGAAAGTCAGGAGGAGGACCAGGGTGCGGAAGTGGAAGACGAGGTGGTGAATGATATAGTAACTGATCTGGTAGGAGGACATGCAGAGCGAGGATAGCAGCACACAGGGGGAGGGAGGCGTAGCACCCCAACAGGCAGGAAGCAGTGTGGTGGCCGCAGACAGAAAGTGGGCGACTGTTCCCCGTAACACCAACATGACGGAAGTTGCTAGTACAACTGTTAGGTCTTCCCGAGTCTGGTTGTTTTTTAAAGACTCTACTGATAACCCCAAAAAGGCCATTTGCATCACTTGCCATGCCAGCATCAGCAGGGGTAGCAAAACTTCCTGCTTGACCACAACCAGCATGATCAGGCACATGGCAGAAAAGCACCCGACTTTGTGGGATGAAAACCAGGGTCCAAGAACAATGTCTGCGAGTGACACCACTGCTTTTTCCGCTGTTGTGCATGCAAGACAATCCCCTGTCCATGGTGCATGCGAAGATGCCTCTTGCCCTGCACCTGTCATTGCACACACTCAAATAGTACCATCAGCAAGCACGTCCACGTCCTTGTCCCAGCGCAGAGTTCATTTGTCCATACCCCAGGTTTTGGAACGCAGGTGCAAATACGCAGCCAACGGCCCACAGGCCATGCTACTAAATTCACCCATTTTGCGACTGCTTGCGCTCGAAATGTTGCCTTATAGGCTCATGGAGATGGAAGCTTTCCGCAACCTGATGGCAGCGGTCATCTGTCGGTACTCGGTCCCCAGCCGCCATTATTTCGCCTGGTATGCCGTCTCCACATTACACAAGCACTTGTCCCACAACATTAGCCGTGCCCTCAACATTGCAGTTACTGGGAAAGTCCACCTAATCACAGACACGTGGACAAGTGCTTGTGGGAAGGGACGGTCCATATCGCTTATGGCACACTGGGTTAACATAGTGGAAGCTGGGACCCAGTCAGACCTTGGGATGGAACACGCTCACACAACGCCAAGGATTGCGGGCTGTTGTGAATTCTCTCTCTGGCTTCCCTCTGGTGATTACTGAAGATAGTGGAGCTGGTCAGATTGAGAGTTCTCTTTCTGGGCTACCTCTGGTGGTTACTGGAGGTAGTGGAGCTGATCTGATTGACAGAGGCTTGCCACCTGATAATGAGGAAGATGATTGGAGATCTGGGGTTTCTGATTGGCATTTAAGACAGCTGACTCCCTCTATCCCTGCTGGTGATTTTCTTCCTGTTCCTGCTGAGGTCTGATGTCTCCTGCTCTTTCCCTGCATGTTCAGCTAAGTGGTTCATTTGCTATTCTGTTTGCATTTGATCTGGTTTTGTCTATCTCTGTTTGGTGCGGGTCAGCCAGCTCCGGCTGGGGCTGTGCTGAATGACCGCCCATATGTTATTGCATGTGCCAGTTTGCTTTGTTCCCTTTTATATTGGTCTCTTTTTGCTTTGCTTTCAGAATATACCAGAGTGCTGATATAGTGGGGGGCGAAGTCGTGCGACTTCAGTGTTTTTGTTCATCAGACGTGTTGGACTTTTTGCAGGGTCTTTTGCATGATTGCAGACAGTGTCTTTCCTTTCCTGTCCTGTCTAGTCAGTGTGGGCTCCATCGTTTGCTCAGTCTATTTTTCTGCCTGCTTTTGTGTTTTCATCTTGTTTCACTGACAATATATGTTTGGGAGCTATCTATTCCTTTGGGGTCGGCTCCGGGGCAATTTAGATTTCCTCTTTCTTGCTTTAGGATTAGTTTGCTCTCCGGCTGTGCCGAGGTGTCTAGGATCATCGTAGGTATGCTCCACGGCTATTGCTAGTTGTGTGGATAGGATCAGGGGTCCGCTTAGTTACCAACCTCTCTGGTTTTCTATGGCTTACATGAAGAGAGAAGGAAGATCCGGCACTGGAGACTTGATAAAATCCATGATAAGTTTTATTCACATAATTTCATGATAAAACCATAAAGGGGAAAACAGACCCCCACGCCTGACGCGTTTCGAACCTTCTATGGCTTAGCCTGGGCCTGCTATCCTCCTCGGTGACCCATTCATAACAGCGGGCCCTAGATCAATCAGGGTTGCCCCCACAGTCTACTGCTCCTGCACTGCATCCTTCTCCTCCTCTTCTTCAGCCTCCATCTCCGAAATGAATACATCAGTCACAAGCTGGAAGCACTGCAGCACGGCCACAGCCAAGCGGCAACAGTCTGTGCTGAAACTAAAATGCTTAGATGACAAACCGCACAAGGCTGAAGAGTTGTGGTCATCTCTAAAAGAGCAGGCAGATCTGTGGCTGACACTGCTAAACCTACAGCCAGGCATGGTCATATATGACAATGGCTGGAACCTGGTGGCGGCTCTGAGGCAAGGCGAGTTCACACAGGTGCTATGCCTGGCCCATGTGCTTAACCTCGTGGTTCAGCAGTTTCTCAAAACCTACCCTGAGTTGCTGGATCTGCTTGTCAAAGTATGGTGGTCTGTGTCCATTTTAGAAAGTCAGCTACAGCTTCTGCCACTCTTGCCGTGCTTCTGCAGTGTTTGCAGCTTCCAGTTCACTGATTGGTGTGTGATGTCCCCACTCTTTGGAACTCTACACTGCAGATGTTGGGAAGGATTTATGAGCAGAAGAGGACAGTTGTTGACTACCGGCATCAACAAGGCTGTCGGTATTCAGTTCAGTCTCCACACATAAGACCTCAGGAGTGGACATGCATGTCAGACATATGTACTATCCTTCAAAACTGACAAGGGGTTAAATGTCATTTTTTTATAACAAATGGTGTTATTCAGCTGGCGAAAGGCCTCCTTTTCATAGAGTGCCTTAGGCCAGACCAGCACATTTCCCCCTTGTCTGCAGGTTTATACACAACATCTGTTAAACCCTGAAGGACACCACGCAGATGTCCCCTCTCCTCCTTAGATAAATTGTCCCTATAAATATAATGTGGAATTTCTTTGAATTCTTTAGCAACAATTTGCAAAAAGAGATCCACGTTCGGGCATGACAACAATAGAGGGAATCTTTTTGAGCGGGGGCGTATTGTATTGGGTACTTTACCTCCCTCTGAAGCACTGTGTTCGGAGGACAGATCCTCCAATATTCGTAATGCTACTTGTTCTTCCTCTGTTGGAAAAAGTTCAGAGAGGCTGCCATCAAAGAAATGTTTCTTAAAGATCAATGAACGAGCAAACAAATGAAAATCTTTGACAGCCAGAAAGGTGTCAAATGATGCTGCAGGGGAGAAAGACAACCCCTTTTCTAAAATTGTCAGATCAACATTTGTGAACTCGTGTTTACTCAAATTGATTACCTTATTTTTATACCGTGTAGACACCGGAGAGTGGTTCAGACGTCTTTATGGGTGGAACGAATAATCTTTTTGATCACGCCTGGTTGATCCCGATCTAGTGGCCATAGAAGATCCGGAAGCCTCCTATACATCGCTCACTGATGATACAGATAATTGAGAGGGTTTACGCCCCATATGTTGGTACTGTTCGTGGGGTTTACGCCACAGATAAACCATCTGATTCTCATAATCTCGTCGATCACGGTTAAGCTTGGTAATTTGCGCAGACTGAATTTTCTTAACCACTGTTTCTAATGTCTTATCCAACTGACTATGGAATAAATTCAATTTCTCCAATGTCCTAATGGTTTTTAACTCCTCCAAATTCTTAATCTTCCAGAGAATATGGGAAGCATTTGATCCCTGAGGAAGGTGCCAGGAAGGGCGCCGAAACGCGTAGGAAGGAATAAAGCAGTACTTTGTTACTACATCTTGCATCCCAGGTGATTTTGTGGATTCAGCAGCGCGGACTGTGGCACATCTTGCTTCCCATATTCTCTGGCAGTTTTTCCACTTTGGAGTGGTCGGTGGAGGTCCTGCAGCAGCTGATACTGTGTTATGTCTTCAAGCCAGTTGTGGGTCACACAACCGGAATAGGTGAGTGGAACTGCATTACACCACTCACATCGTAGTGTCACTAGTGATAGGGCACTATTGCACCTCTTGTTCCCCCACCCTTTTTGTATTAAATTCTTAATCTTATCATCCAACTGTGTCATAACCGTATTGTTATGTTCACATAGTAGTTGCATAAAAATTTGTGAGCAATTATTACTAGCTTCTTCCCACTTAGATACAAAGATACTGTCCTCAATAGGAAAAGTTGGAATAACCCTGACCCTTAGGCCACATGGAATAATCTTTTTAGTCAAATATTTCTCGAGAAATGTACGGTTCCACCACAGTTTTGTTCTCTTAATCACCATTTGTTGCAATGACCTTGTATATTCATCCCTTTTCCCATCATTAGTTGAAGGTGCACTTTTCCCATCCCCACCAAGTACTTGGTCAATATGAGAGAGCCAATTTTTCTCCTTGGCCTGAAAATCCATGTCAAGCGTGAAACCTGTGCAAAACACAGTAAAAATTACATACAACAAAGTCTGACAACCACACATGGTTAAATAACCATGTATATGGCTGGATTAGTACGCCTATATCAATTACCACATAGAATCATAGAAAAATGATGATCAAAAGGCAATAATCTCATAAAAAATATAATTTTTATTAGGATATTATTAAAATTCATATAATCAAATATCCAACAGGTGGGATTGCACAAACATGCCTATAACTCACAATACTCACAGGACGCACCAGGGCCAGAAAGGACAGCTGTATACCAAGTAATTAATTAATCCATGGGATGACGATGAAATATTCACAATAATCATACAAGTAATAAGTCAATATTGTCTTATACCTCTAATATATCAACGGCAAAGAGGGTGGATAGTGCTACACAGGATTGTCTCCTATAATGTTACAGGGACCATACCACATATGTGGTCTTTATAGGACAGCCAAATGTTATCATATGGACAAAGAAATTGTTCACTAATAGAGCGATATTCACATCTCCATGGCTGCCCCACTTAATAGTTATAAGAGGTGGAATTACCAAACCTGCACACCCCACTCTAACCCATTATTCCCCACTTGTTCCCCATCTAATCCACTGCATTGATAAAATTACCTTCTGAGTATGGGGATGTAGAGTGCTGGTTGAGAGGCTGTGCGACCAGAGGCAGGCTGTAATGCATTTGTGGGAGAATACACGGGCAGGCAGTTTGAGGGCAGACATGGAGTTGTCGGGTGTGCAGTGGTCAAAGCTGAAAGACCTCTGTAAAGTCCTTCAGTGTTTTGAGGAATGCACATGGTTGGTAAGCGCAGATGATGCCATCACTTATGTATCTGCTCATGCAAAGTTTGACGCACATTAAGGATCAGGCGTCTGCATCGGAGGAGGAATAGGAGGAGGAGGAGGAGGAGGAGGAGGGAAGCCTTGACGACAGTCAGCCATTGTCTGGTCAGGGAACTGTCCTGGACGAGGTGGAGGAAGACGAGGAAGAGGAGGAGGAGGATGAAGGGGATGATTATTTTGGGGAGGAGGATGCTTCTCTGGGGGCAAGAGAAAATGTTGGTGTGGCAAGGTCAGGTACAGGGTTTGTGCTTGACAGGAGGGATGTGGATTTGCCAGAAAGTGCTTCTCCACCCACCACTGCCAGTGCATCATTGACACCTGGAACATTGGCCCACATGTGTGATTATGCCTTGTGGATCCTAAAAAGGGACCCCCACATTGCCAAAATGATGAAGGATGACGACTACTCGTTGGCCATCATCCTCGATCAACGCTATAAAGGCAAATTACACAACATCATGCCACAGGAGAACCTAGAGGTAATATTGGCTAACAAACAAGCAACTCTGGTAAACCGTTTGTTTGAGGCATTCCCAGCACACAGCAGCGGTGCTGGTTCTCCCGCGAGCTGAAGTGGGCAAAATGGAAGAGGTGTTCGTGGTGCACACAGCTGAAGTGGCGTTGGAGACAGGGGTTTCATGACCATGTTGTGGACTGATTTCTCAAGTACCGCTCACACGACTGGTAATACTGCATCGACAGCAGTTGTCAACTATGGTAACAAACTACTTCTCCTCCCATATCGATGTTCTCCCTCACAGGTCACTCCCCTTTGACTATTGGGCCTGTAAACTGGACACCTGGCCTGAATTGGCCCAATATGCCTTACAGGAGCTCGCTTGCCCTGCTGCTAGTGTGCTATCTGAAAGAGTCTTCAGTGCTGCTGGATCAATCCTGACAGAAAAAAAGGACCCGTCTGTCGACACAAAATGTTGATGATCTAACCTTCATTAAAATGAACCATGCATGGGTTTCAAAGGATTTTGTCCCACCTTCCCCTGATGACACATAGGTTGCCAGAAATTTGGCTCGCTTTTGTCCTCCTCGTCCTCGGACTTGTCAAATTCCTCCATTTGCAGCTGCTTAATGTACAGCCTACACATCAACATATGCCATTTTTTAAACCTCCCTAACTGGGCTGCTCCCCCAAGGGCTGGGGTCACCACCTGGCGCACCTGGGCAAGTGCCGTTGCTCTGAACAGGTGGGTGGGCCCACTCTTGGCTGACGGAACTGGCACAGGGCCGCTCATAGTACAATAGAGTGTCTCTGATGGTGGGGGGGCCCACTCGCCATCAGACACACCGGTGTACTATGAGGGGCCCTGTGCCAGTACCATCGCCCACGAGCGGGCCCCCCCTGCTTGTTCATGGCCACAGTACTTCCAAGTTGCAATACTTACCTCTCCCTGCTCCACCGCTGTGTAGTCTGGGCAGTTAAATCCTTCACAGGGACGGCCACTACAAATTTGGTGAACTGGTCGATGATGGTTAAGATGTAGCTATGGCCTGTCCTGCTGGCCTCTACCTTCAGATGATCAATGGCTACCATTTGTAATGGACCTCAACTCACAATCGGATGCAGGGGTGCTTTATGATCAGCTTTGACAGTTTTCCTAGTCACAGACATGTGACATTCCTGCCACCATTTTTCAATGTCTCCTCTCATGCCAATCAAATAGAATCGCCTATGGCCTGTGGCTTCTGTCTTTTGCACTCCAAAGTGACCAGACACATCATGATAGGCAGTGAGGACCATGTCTACATTTCTCCCAGTGATCACAATTTGATGGAGATGAGTAACGGTGATGGGATCCACGCTACTGCGATACAGCAATCCTTTCTTTACAAATAACCGTTTTCGCTGTCTCCACAGACAAAGTAATTGAGGGTCAGCATCGCCTCTGCGGCATCTACCGGGAGGTTTTCCCATGATTAGTAATTCCCAAATTTCTGCAAGCACTCGCCTTTCCATCTGTCCTTGTATCCATACTTGTATCCATCTAGTTTCCAGTAGCAGAGAGTGTGGACTGGCTTACTGAGACTGAAATATATAAGAAGATTTAAAAGTACCCCAACAATGTACACTGGTGTACGCTTCGAATACATTTCCCTTTTTCTACTTTTTATATTCTGGTGTAATCCATACTGAGCCTGTGAGTGCCTGTGTCTGACTCCGGAAATAAAGACGGAAATTTACAATTACCCCTAGACTAGATACACTTGGTATCTGCTGATACAGTACCTTTGTTCTAAATTTTTTATTACAGTATAATCCATACTGAGTGAGCGTGTGTGGTTTCCTCCTTCTATATATACGGAGATAAAAAATTTTACCCTATACCATATACAGCTTCTATCTTGTTATACAGTACCTTTGTTCGACATTTAGTATTACAATCAAATCCATGCTGAGTGAGCATCTGAGGGTGACTATGGGAATATCTATACGGAGATTTAAATTGTACCCTATAATATCCTGTATATATACTTGCCATCTTGCTATCCAGTACCTTTTTTTCAACATTTTGTATTATGGTCAAATCCAGACTGAGTGAGCGTCTGAGGGTGACTCCGTAAATATATACTGAGATTTCAATTTTGCCCAACACTGTATACAGCTCTACACTTCTGATACAGTACCCTTTTTTGCTATTTTGATTCTGGTGTTATCCATAATGAGCCTGAGAACGTCTGTCTGTTACTCAGGAAATATATTTGGAGATTTAAGATTACACCAACACTGTATACAGCTGTATGCTTGTGATACATTACCCATTTACTGCTTTTTATATTCTTTTCTAATCCATACTGGGCCTGAGAGTGTTTGTGTCTGCCTCTTGAAATATACACGGAGATTCAGAATGTTTAAACTATACTATATATACCTTGTATCTTGTGATACTGTACCCTTTTTCAACTCTCTATATTATTGTGTAATCCATACTGAGCCTGTGAGCGTCTGTGTATGACTCATGAAATATATGCGGAGATTTACAATTATCCCTAGACTGTATAGAGCTGTACGCTTCTGATACAGTACCATAAATCTGCTGGTATTTTGTGTACATTTTCACAAAAATTAGTAAGTATGGTGGAAGAGGCCGTGGACGTGGGTGTGGGGGGCCAGCTGGTACTGATGGTGGTGGTGGTGCATCTGCTGGTAGTGCCAAAAGCACAATAGCAGCTAAGGCAGGAGGTGTTGAGCCTGCATCATGGTCTAGCTCCAGAAGGCCTGTAAGGCTCCCTTTTCTGGGAGTAGGTAAACTGCTTTTAAAGCCGGAGCATCAGGAACTTGTTTTGCCTTACATTGCTGAAACAGCCTCCAGCTCTATCGCCTCCTCTTCTGAAGTTTCAAAAAATGCAAGCACTGAGTCGTCAGTGCAGGCTTCTGGTCAGGAGCAACCCCTTTCCTTGTGTCCTTCACCCACACCAAAAGTGAAGGATGCGGCAGCCCACACTTCAGATTACTCCATGGAGCTCTTTTCACATACCATGCCTGGGTTCATTCTAAATGGGGCACATTATATATGGAGCATTATTTGGGCCCATAAGACATTGGAGCATATATACTGGAGCATTCCAAATGGGGGACATCAGACACTGGAGCAGCATTGATTGGGGCCCATTATACACTGGAGCATTAGAAATGGGGCTCATTATATATGCAGCATTATTTCGGCCCATAAGACACTGGAACATCATCCATGGGGCCCATCATATACTGGAACATTCTAAATGGGGCAGATCAGATACTGGAGCAGCATGTATTGGGCCCATTATACACTGGAGCATTAGAAATGGGGAACATTATATATGGAGCATTATTTGGGCCCATAACACACTGGAGTGTTATGAGCTCACTTTCTGCTCCTCCATTGAGAGTTCTCCTTCTGTTCTCCCTCTGGTGGTGACAGGAGGTAGTGAGGTTGGTTTAAGTGGTAGTGATCTGCCACCTGATGAGAAGGATAACGATTGGATCTCTGGAGTATCAGACTGGATATAAGACAGCCGACGCTGTTATGAATGAGTCACCGGAGGAGGAAAAAACAAAAATACAAGCTAAGTCCAGAAAACCAGAGAGGTTGGTAGCTAGCAGATTGCAGACCCCTGATCCTATTCACAACAACTAACAGTAGCCATGGGGTGCTCTTACGGTGGTCCTAGACACCTCGATCACAGCTGGAGAACTAAATAAACCTAAAGAAAGAAAGGGGAAATCTAAACTGCCCCAGAGCAGACCCCAAAGCAATAGACAGCCCCCAACACGTATTGACGGTGAAAACAGATGAAACACAAACACAGACAAAGACAGGCTGAGCAAACGATGGGGCCCTCACTAACTAGATAGGACAGGAAAGAAAAGCAACTGTCTGCAATCACGCAGAAACCCTGCCAAAAATAATGTCCAACACGTCTGATAGAAAAGGCCCTGAAGTCACTAGACTTCAAAATCACTATATCAGCACTCCGGTATATTCTGAAAACAGAGCAAAGAGATCAACTGATCAGAGACAAAAATGGAGTTCAGCCTGTCCCAACCAGGGCTGGCTGAACACAAACACTAAGTAAACCAGACAAAATCTCATGGAACAATAGCAGAGCAAAAACTTAGCTTTAGTAGACAGGACTAAACTGGAGGCCAGAGCTCAGAGCAGAGAGGATCACGAGCAACCCAGCAGGGCGTCGGCGGCCTTATATCCACTCAGAGATTCCGGATGTCCAATCACACTCCACCTGTTCAGATGACAGGTTTTTCCCATTCAAATCAATTTCACTACCTCCTTTCACCAGCAGAGGGAGTTCATCGGACATCAAAGGTGAAGGAGAAAATGAGCTCATAACATTGGCGGCTCCCTTTCGGAAAGGTTTGTCAGAGACCGTAAAAGATGTTATGGTGGGATTTCCTGTTCCTTCTGGTCTGGATGGTTCTATGTCATTAGCCATTCAAGTTGATCAGCGTTTACGTGAACGTAAAACTACACGGGACGTGCTGCCACCTTTTGAACAAATGTCTGAACCTATGCAATGTGATGGGGTTTTGTCTAGGGCGCAACGTCAGGAGTTTAGAAGGCGTAATAAGCTGTGTTTTTTCTGTGGAGACGCCTCTCATACTATTTCTGTCTGCCCTAAATGAGAGAAACGTTTTGCACACACACACAGATTTGCTGTGGGCAGTATACAACCTAAGTTCCTTTTGGCAATTACTCTGATCTGCTCCTTGTCCACATTTTCCACTAAGGCTTTTGTGGATTCAGGAGCAGCTCTGAATCTGATGGATTTGGACTTTGCTAAACGTTGTGGTTTGTCCATGACGTCTCTGCAGACGCCTATCCCTTTGAGGGTTATTGATGCCACTCCTTTGGCGGAGAATAAACCTCAGTTTTGGACCCAGGTGATAATGCGATTTGCCCCAGACCACCAAGAAAACTGTAAATTTTTGGTGCTGCATAATTTGCACGATACTATTGTTCTGGGGTTCCCCTGGTTGCAAACTCATAACCCAGTTTTGGATTGGAAATCTGTCTCTGTGGTGAGTTGGGGTTGTTAGTGTGTTCTTAGGGACGCTCCTGTTTTCTCCACCTCTCCTCAGTCTCATGATGTTCCCGACTATCTGGCTGATTTCTCTGATGTATTTAGTGAGAGTAAGTCTGCGTCTTTGCCTCCTCATAGAAGTTATGACTGTGCAATTGACTTGATACCTGGGTGTAAATTTCCCAAGGGTCGACTTTTCAACTTATCTGTACCCGAACATGATGCTATGCGATCCTATATTAAGGAGTCGTTGGAGAAGGGTCATATTAGACCATCCTCGTCACCTTTAGGTGCTGGGTTTTTTTTGTGGCCAAGAAAGATGGTTCATTAAGACCGTGTATTGATTATCGTTCCCTTAACAAGATGACGGTTAAATATCAGTACCCGTTACCTCTGATTTCTGATTTATTCTCCAGAGTTAAGAGTGCCTGCTGGTTTACTAACCTTGACCTCAGGGGGGCATATAACCTTATTTGCATCAAGCACGGGGATGAATGGAAGACGGCGTTTAATACTCCGGAGGGACATTTTGATTACCTGGTGATGCCTTTTGGGCTCTCTAATGCCCCTTCTGTCTTCCAGTCCTTTATGAATGATATTTTCCGAGACTTTGTGGATAAGTTTTTGATCATCTATCTGGATGATATTTTGATCTTTTCTAGTGATTGGGATTCCCATGTGGAACATGTCCGGACTGTATTCCGGATTTTGAGGGAGAATTCCCTGTTTGTTAGGGGATCGAAGTGCCTCTTTGGTGCACAGAGGATTTCATTTTTGGGATTTATCTTGTCTCCATTGACAATTGAAATAGATCCGGCCAAGGTACAGGCCATTTATGATTGGGTTCAGCCTACTTCTTTGAAGGCTCTCCAGAAGTTTTTGGGTTTTTCTAATTTCTATCGTAAATTTATAGGTAATTTTTCTAGCATTGTCAAACCACTGACTGATCTGACCAAGAAGGGAGCTGATGTGCTGAATTGGTCTCCTGAGGCTGTCTCAGCATTTCAGGAGTATAAGCGGAGATTTACTTCAGCTCCAGTTTTACGGCAACCTGATGTCTCACTTCCATTTCAAGTGGAGGTAGACGCTTCTGAGATTGGTGCAGGAGCTGTTTTGTCCCAAAAAGACCCTGTGACTTCTAAGATGAATCCCTGTGCCTTCTTTTCTCGAAAGTTTTCCCCATCTGAACGCAACTATGACGTGGGGAATCGGGAAATGTTGGCCATGAAATGGGCATTTGAGGAGTGGAGACATTTGTTGGAGGGAGCAAGACATCAATTTGTGGTCCTCACAGATCAAAAGGATCTGATTTATCTGGAGTCGGCCAAACGCTTGAATCCTAGACAGGCTAGATGGGCCTTGTTTTTCACGCGTTTTAATTTTGTGGTCTTTTTTCTTCCGGGCACTAAGAATGTTAAGGCAGACGCCTTTTCTAGGAGTTTCTTTGCTGATTCTCTTAATGTGACCGAGCCTACTGCTATCCTAGGTGAGGGGGTAGTTCTTTCTGCCATTTCGCCCGATTTGAGACGCGCCCTGGAGGAATTTCAGGAGGATAAACCTGAGCGTTGCCCTATGGGAAGATTGTATGTTCCTGACCAGTGGAGAAAGAGCGTGATGTCTGAAGTCCATTGCTCCGCATTGGCTGGTCATCCGGGTATTTTTGGTACCATAGATTTGGTGAGTCGGTCGTTTTGGTGGCCTGCCTTGTCTCGTGATGTCAGGAATTTTGTACAGTCCTGTGGGACTTGTTCTCGGTCTAAACCCTGTTCTCGTTCTAGTGGGTTGCTGATGCCCCTGCCGGTGCCCAAGAGGCCATGGACCCATATCTCAAGGGATTTTATTTCTGATCTTCCTGTCTCTCAGAGAATGACTGTTATCTGGGTGATTTGTGATAGATTTTCGAAGACGGTCCATCTTGTACCACTCCCAAAGTTGCCATCTTCCGCTGAGTTGGTACCCTTATTTTTACAACAGGTGTTTCGGTTACACGGGATTCCTGAGAACATTGTGTCCGATAAAGGGGTCCAGTTTGTTTCCAGATTCTGGAAAGCCTTTTGTTCCAATCTGGGAATTCAGTTATCCTTCTCCTCTGCGTTTCATCCCCAGACCAATGGGCAGACTGAAAGAACAAACCAGACCCTGGAGTCTTATTTAAGATGTTTTATATCTGCTGATCAAGATGATTGGTTTCATTTTTGCCCTTGGCCGAATTTGCGCTGAACAATAGAGCTAGTTCTGCCACTTTGATGTCACCCTTTCTGTAATTTTGGGTTTCATCCTCGATTCTCTTCAGGGCAAGTGGAATCTTCGTCCTGCCCAGGTGTGGACACTGTGGTTGTGAGAATGCAGCAGATATGGGACCAAGTGGTGGATAAGTTGTCACTCTCTCAGGAAAAGGCCTAGCGTTTTTCCAACTGGCATAGGACCATTGGTCCCCGGTTTAAAGTGGGTGATATGGTTTGGTTATCGTTTAAGAATATTCCTATGAAGGTTGCCTCTCCAAAATATAAGCCCAGATTTATTGGACCTTATAAGATTTTGGAGATTCTTAATCCGGTTTCTTTTCGATTGGCTCTTCCAGTTACGTTCAAAATCCATAACGTATTTCACAAGTCACTGTTGAAGAGGTTTGTTGAGCCAGTCGTTCCTGTGGCGGCACCTCCTGACCCTGTATTGGTTAAAGGCAATGTGGAGTATGGGGTAGAGAAAATATTGGATTCTCGTTTGGTTAGACGGAGACTCCAGTATTTGGTCAAATGGAAGGGTTATGGCCAGGAGGATAATTCTTGGGTCTCTGCCTCTGATATTCATGCCAATAAATTGGTTCGTGCTTTTCACCGGGCCCATCCTGATCGGCCTGGTGGCATGGATGAGGGTTCGGTGACCCCTCCTCAAGGGGGGGTACTGTTATGAGCTCATTTTCTGCTCCTCCAGTTGAGAGTTCTCCTTCCGTTCTCCCTCTGGTGGTGACAGGAGGTAGTGAGGTTGGTTTAAGTGGTAGTGATCTGCCACCTGATGAGAAGGATAAGGATTGGATCTCAGGAGTATCAGACTGGATATAAGACAGCCGACGCCCTATCCTGCTGCTGGTGATTCAGTCTGCTTCTCAGGTCTAGGACTTCAGCTCTCGTCCAGTCTTCTTAAGTTAAGTTTGTTTTTTGCTAATGTTCACACTTGCGCTTGTTGGTCAATTCAGTTTCTTGTGTGGTCAGCTTGCCCCTGCTGGGGCTATGCTGAACTTCCACTCTTATTTATCTGTATTTGCCAATTTGCCTTTTTGTCCCTTATTAGATTGGCCTATTTTTGCTCTGTTTCAGAATATTTCAGAGTGCTGATATAGTGGGAGAAGTCTAGTGACTTCAGGGTTAATTTTGCTATCAGACGTGTTGGACATTATTTTTGGTAGGGTTTTTTGGAAGATTGCAGACAGTGGCTTTCCTTTCCTGTCCTTTCTAGTTAGTCGGGCCCCATCGTTTGCTCAGCCTATTTTCCTGCCTGTGTATGTGTTTTCATCTTGCTTCACCGTCAATACATGTGTGGGGGCTGTCTTTTCCTTTTGGGGTCTGCTCTGGGGCAGTTAGTTTTCCCTTTTCTTGCTTTAGGTTTATGTAGTCCTCCGGCGGTGACGAGGCGTCTAGGAACAACATAGGAACCTCAGGGGGCGTATAATCTTATTCACATCAAGCATGAGGATGAATGGAAGATGGAGTTTAATACTCCGGAGGGACATTTTGAGTACCTGGTGATGCCTTTTGGGCTCACTAATGCCCCTTCTGTCTTCCAATCCTTCATGAATGATATTTTCCGCGACATTGTGGATACGTTTTTGATCATCTATTTGGATGATATTCTGATCTTTTCCAGTGATTGGGATACTCATGTGGAACATGTTCGGACTGTGTTCCGGACTTTGAGGGAGAATTCCCTGTATGTTAAGGGATCGAAATGCCTTTTTGGTGTACAGAGGATTTCATTTTTGGGATTTATTTTGTCTCCATCAACTATTGAAATGGACCCGGCCAAGGTACAGGCCATTTATGATTGGGTTCAGCCCACTTCTTTGAAGGCTCTCCAGAAGTTTTTGGGTTTTGCTAATTTTTATCGTAAATTTATAGCTAATTTTTCTGGTATTGCCAAACCTCTGACTGATCTGACCAAGAAGGGCGCTGATGTGCTGAATTGGTCTCCTGAGGCTGCTTTGGCATTTCAGGAGCTGAAGCGGAGGTTCACTTCTGATCCGGTTTTACGGCAACCTGATGTCTCGCTTCCATTTCAGGTAGAGGTGGATGCTTCGGAGATTGGTGCAGGAGCTGTTTTGTCCCAAAAAGATCCAGTGACTTCTAAAATGAATCCCTGTTCCTTCTTTTCCCAAAAGTTCTCCCCATCTGAATGCAACTATGATGTGGGGAATCGGAATTGTTGGCCATGAAGTGGGCATTTGAGGAGTGGAGACATTGGTTGGAGGGAGCTAGACATCAAGTTGTGGTCCTTACTGACCACAAGAATTTGATTTACCTGGAGTCGGCCAAATGCTTAAATCCTAGACAGGCTAGGTGGGCCTTGTTTTTCACACGTTTTGATTTTGTGATCTCCTTTCTTCCGGGCACTAAGAATGTTAAGGCAGGCGCCCTTTCTAGCAGCTTCTTTGCTGATTCTCCTATTGTGACAAAACCTGCTACCATCCTAGGTGAGGGGGTAGTTCTTTCTGCCATCTTGCCCGATTTGAGACGTGCCCTGGAGGAATTTCAGGAGGACAAACCTGAGCGTTGTCCTATGGGAAAATTGTATGTTCCTGACCAGTGGAGGAAGAGAGTGATGTCTGAAGTTCATTGCTCCGCATTGGCTGGTCATGCAGGTATTTTTGGTACCAGACATTTGGTGAGTCGGTCTTTTTGGTGGCCCGCCTTATCTCGTGGTGTTTGGAATTTTGTGCAGTCTTGTGGGACTTGTTCCCGGTCTAAACCCTGCTCTCGTTCTAGTGGGTTTTTAATGCCCTTGCCGGTGCCCAAGAGGCCATGGACCCATATCTCAATGGATTTTATTTCTGATCATCCTGTCTCTCAGAGAATGACTGTTATCTGGGTGATTTGTGATAGATTTTCTAAGATGGTCCATCTTGTACCACTCCCAAAGCTGCCATCTTCCTCAGAGTTGGTGCCCTTGTTTTTACAACAGGTGGTTCGGTTGCATGGGATTCCTGAGAACATTGTGTCAGACCGAGGAGTCCAGTTTGTGTCCAGATTTTGGAAAGCTTTTTGTTCCAAGCTGGGAATTCAGTTATCCTTCTCCTCTGCGTTTCACCCACAGACCAGTGGGCAGACTGAGAGAAGAAACCAGACTTTGGAGTCTTTTTGAGATGTTTTATATCTGCTGATCAGGATGATTGGGTCTCATTTTTGCCCTTGGCCGAATTCGCCCTAAATAATAGAGCTAGTTCTGCCACATTGATGTGGCCCTTTTTCTGTAACTTTGGGTTTCATCCTCGATTTTCTTCAGGGCAAGTGGAATCTTCAGCCTGCCCAGGTGTTGACACTGTGGTAGAGAGAATGCAGCAGATTTGGGACCAAGTGGTGGATAAGTTGTCCCTCTCTCAAGAAAAGGCCCAGCGGTTTTCCAACCGGCATAGGACCATTGATCCCCAGTTTAAAGTGGGTGATATGGTTTGGTTGTTGTCAAAAAATATGTCTATGAAGGTTGCGTCTCCAAAGTTCAAGCCAAGATTTATTGGACCTTATAGGATTTTGGAGATTCTTAACCCGGTTTCTTTTCGATTGGCTCTTCCAGTTACATTTAAGATCCATAATGTGTTTCATAAGTCTCTGTTGAAGAGGTTTGTTGAGCCAGTGGTTCCTATGGCAGCACCTCCTGACCCTGTGTTGGTTGAGGGTAATGTGGAATATGAGGTGGAGAAAATACTGGATTCTCGTCTGGCTAGACGGAGACTCCAGTATTTGGTCAAGTGGAAGGGTTCAGTGACCCCTTCTCAAGGGGGGGTACTGTTGTGAACTCATTTTCTGGTTTACCTCTGGCTTATGGTGAGGGTGGTGGAGCTGGATGTGTTGACAGAGGAGTCATGAGTTCTCTATCAGGGCTCCATCTAGTGGTAACAGTAGGTAATGAAGCTGATCTAAATGGCAGAGACCTGCCACCTGAGGAAGAAGACTGTGAGTGGACATCAGGAGTCTCTGACTGGATTTAAGACAGCCGCCTCCCTAATTCTGTGCTGGTGATTTTCCTGCCCTGAGGTTCTGGTTTCCAGTTCTGTTCCTGCCTTCTCAAGCTAAGTGTGCTCTGCTATTTTTTCACATGAGATTTGGTCTGGTTTTCTCAGTTTTTGTTGTCAGCCAGCCCCTGCTGGGGCTGTGCTGAATTTCCATTCTTATGTCTCTGTTTATGCCAGTTTGCTTTTTGTCCCTGATCAGATTGGTCTCTTTTTGCTCTGTCTTCAGAATATACCAGAGTGCTGATATAGGGAATTGAAGTCTAGTAACTTCAGGGTTTTTGTTATCAGAAAGTGTTGGACATTTTTTGGCAGGGTTTTGTGCGTGATTGCAGACAGCATCTTTCCTTTCCTGTCCTTTCTAGTAAGTGTGGGCCCCATCGTTTGCTCAGCCTATTTTTCTATCTGTGTTTGTGTTTTCATCTTGTCTCACCGACAATACATGTTTGGGGGCTGTCTATTGCTTTGGGGTCTGCTCTGGGGCAGTTTAGAGTTCCCCTTTTCTTGCTTTAGGTTTATTTAGTTCTCTGGCTGTGACAAGGCGTCTAGGATCATCGTAGGTACGCTCCACGCCTACTGCTAGTTGTGTGGATAGGATCATGGGTCTGCAATCCGCTTAGTTACCAACCCCTCTGGTTTTCTGTTGCTTAGCTTGTTTTTGTTTTTCCTCCTCAGTGACTCATTCATAACACATGTGTAGCCAGCTGAGGGGGTTGTGGTCTGTTTCCACAGTGAATTGGCGTCCGTACAAGTATGGCTGCAGACGCTGCAGGGCCCACACAATTGCCAGACATTCCTTCTCCATCATGGAATAGGCCACTTCCCTCGGCAAGAGCTTCCGGCTCAGGTACAGAATGGGGTGTTCATGGCTCGTAGTGTTGACCTGGCTGAGCACAGCACCGAGGCCGAAGTCGCTGGCGTCAGTCTGCACTACGAACGGCCACGTGAAGTCGGCCGCCTGTAGTACAGGAGAGCTAGAAAGGGTGGTCTTGATCGCCTGGAAAGCTGTCTCACAGGTGACTGTCCAGTCGACTGCGACGGGCAGCTTCTTCTTGGTGAGGTCCGTCAGGGGCTTGCCAGGGCACTATAATGTGGAACAAATTTCCTATAGTACCTGGCAGTCCCCAAGAAGGACATCACCTGCTTCTTGGTCCTGGGGGTGGGTCAGGATGTGATGGCATCCACCTTCCCAGGCTCTAGCTTCAGAGCTCTCCCACCTACCCGGTGTCCCAGGTAGTGGACCTCACTCATACCCAGCTGGCATTTTTCTGGCTTAATGGTCAAGCCTGCTCGCTGGATGCGCCCAAGCACCTGCGCCAGGTGCTCTAGGTGATCCTCCCAGGTGGGACTGAAGATGGCAATGTCATCTAGGTACGCGGTCGCATACCCTTCCAGTCCCTTGAGCAGCATGTTGACCATCCTCTGAAAAGTGTCAGTGGTATTCTTCATGCCGAATGGCATCACTGTGGACTCGTACAGTCTGAATGGGGTGATAAAGGCAGAGCGTTCCTGTGCCCCAGGGGTCAGGGGAATCTGCCAATACCCCCTGCTCAGATCCATGATGGTCAGGTACTTGGCCCCGGCCAGCTGATCGAGCAGGTCATCGATGCGCGGCATTGGGTACGCATCGGTGACTGTCACAGCGTTGAGCCCCCGGTAGTCCACGGAGAACCGCGTTGTTCGGTCCTTTTTAGAGACGAGGACTACAGGCAAAGCCCATGCGCTGTTGGACGCTTGGATCACCCCCAGCTTCAGCATCTCGTCTATCTCTTGGCGCATGTGCTGCTGCACCTCAAGAGAGACCCGATACACTGAACGCCGGATCGGGGGGTGATTGCCGGTGTGTCCACGTCACAGACAACTGTCTCAGTCCCTCCGGGCAGGCTGCTGAACAGCTCCCGAAAGGGGTGTAGGGTGACCCCCAGCTGGGAACTTTGGTCCTCCGAGAGCTAGTGGCCAAACCCCACATCCTCGATGGATCCACCCGCCTTCGCTTGGGTGAGCAGATCCAAGAGGGTTTCTACCTCTCCTTCCTCGGGAAGGTTGCACACTGGGTGGGCACAAGCCCTCCCATTCATGATGGGCCTTCATCATGTTCACGTGGAAGGCCTTCCTCCTTCCACGGGCGTGGTCCAGGGTGACCAGATAGGTGACAGCGTTGAGCAGCTGGTGCATGAGGTATGGACCCTACCAGGCCGCCCGAAGCTTGTTTTGAGGTACAGGGACCAGTACCCACACCTTTTGACTCACCTGGTAGGTCCGCTCACAAGCATTCTGGTCATACTACCACTTCTGGTCAGCCTGGGCTTGGGCCATATTGTCATGCACCAGCTGTGTCAAGGCCATCATTCTGTCCGGAAGCGCACAACATACTCAATGACCAACACTCCAGGGGTGGCCAAATCCCCTTGCCATGCTTCCTTCACCAGAGCAAGGGGCCCCTGTACATGTCGCCCGTACAGGAGCTCAAAGGGGGAAAACCCCGTTGAGGCCTGTGGGACCTCCCGGTAGGCAAACTGCAGGTGTGTGAGATACCGCTCCCAGTCTCTCCCGTGGGAGTCCACCAACATCTTCAG
Source organism: Dendrobates tinctorius (assembly GCF_039654945.1). NCBI lineage: Eukaryota > Metazoa > Chordata > Amphibia > Anura > Dendrobatidae > Dendrobates > Dendrobates tinctorius. Next base: position 119,591 of record NW_027361675.1, read on the forward strand.
CATCTGCTTTAAGGTGCCATTGAACGGCTCACACAGGCCATTGGTCTGTGGGTGGTACGGGCTGGCTACCAGATATTGCACCTGTATCTGCTTACAGAGAGACTCCATCAGCTGCGACATGAACTGGGTCCCTTGGTCGGTGAGCATTTCCTGGGGGAACCGCACTCTGGAGAAAATCTCCAGTAAGGCAGTGGCCACTTTGTCGGCCCAAATGGACGACAAAGCTACCGCCTCCGGGTATCAGGTAGCATAGTCCACTACCGTTAGTATGAAGCATTTCCAGGAGCGGCTGGGAGTGGACAGAGGTCCAATGAGATCCAGAGCCACCCTCGAGAAAGGCTCTTTGATGATGGGCAGAGTTACCAGTGGGACTTTGGGGTGCCGCCCCGCCTTCCCCACCCTCTGACAGGTTTCACACGAACGGCAGTAGGCAATCACCTCAGTCCTCATTCCTGGCCAGTAGAAATGCTGAGCTAGCCTGGCCCTGGTTTTAGTGATCCCTAGGTGTCCGGCCATGGGATTCTCGCAACAATTCCGCCCTGAACGGATAGGGTACCATTAACTGTCGGTCCCTGGGCCACGCCTTCGGTGAACCCTGCTGGACCGTTACCCGATATAGCCATCCCTGGTACCAGACCACCCGCTCGCAGTTGGACTCCAGGGGAGGCTGTACCGCCTGCTCCTTGAGAGCTTTCAGGCTAGTGTCAGCTTCCAATGCTGCCTGAAATCCCTGACTCGATGTGGCAAGAATTGACGAAACTGCCACATCCTCTGTCAGCTCCCCGGGATCTGTCTCCTGGCAGTTGTCTGACTCGGCAGCCACTTGGTCGGAGAGGGGGAAGCTGTTGGACCTCCTCGAGGCTCCTTGGGCTCCGGCGCTCCTACTCCTGGTAACAGTGGCCACGACCTCTGAGACCACAGGTAGCACCTGCTTCCCCTCGGCCCCCGACCAAGTCGCTGGGTCAGGCAGACTTCCCTGGCCTCCTGACATCACGGATGCGGGGAACTCCTGCCCTGTGGTCTTACCTGGTGGCTCCTCTCCCAGGACGCCCCCTCCCCCATGGCCTGTTCCTCTTTCTGCAGAGGCCCTAGACTCAGCAGGCTGGATTCACTTAGGTGCCCTACACTGCCTATAGCAGCCCCTCCCTCCACCTCTGAGCTCTCCCCTGCAGTCTTCTCACCTGTCCTCACTGTGAGCCCTGTGTGTGTAGTGTCAGTGCATGGCTTACCATCAGGTTTCACTCCCTCCTCCACTGTTGGAGGCACATTCAACACATTAACATTAGCATTCACAGTAGAGTCATGACATTCTTGGGGAGCCGGACTTGGTGGGTTCAGTGGACACATACTGAGACACTAGCCGCCCCAATTCAGTCCCAAGCAACACATTGGCAGGAATATTTGGCATTACTCCCACCTCCCGCATTCCTCTCCTGGCGCCCCAGTCTAAAAACACCTTGGCGATGGGCAGCGCCGATTCAACGCCTCCAATTCCGGAGATGGAAAGGGTTTTCCCAGGCACCAAGTCTTGAGGGGACACCACCTCAGGATGTACCAGGGTTCGTTCAGCGCCTGTGTCCCACAGTCCCATGACCGCTGAGTGGCCAATGGTGACAGGTTGGTAATTGTCCAGGGACCTCCCACCACCCCCTCCCACACACAAAACAGTGGACGGTTTCTGGGGCAGGGATGGGGCCTTATGGTGCTGGGGACATGCAGCCTTAAAGTGTCCCGGCTGGTTGCAATGATGACAACGTCTGGGTTCTGCTCCTGGCCTGGAGAGGGCAGCAGGGGGGTACACCCCTTGCACTCTGGGGGCTGGGGGGACAGGGGCAAGATTGGGCTTACCCCCTCTCCAAGTGCTGCTGGCAGGCTTCTTTGGCTCAGAGGCCCTGTTGTTGGCATACTTGTCTGCCAGGGCGGCTGTAGCAGAAACCCCCTTTGGTTTCCGGTCACGGAGGAACTGCTGGAGGTCCTCTGGGCAGTTCCACAAGAACTGCTCCGTGACGAACAGTTCCTGGACCTCCTGGTGGGTGGTGAGCTCTAGACCCGAGGGCCAGTGCTCCGCAGCTCTCAGCAGTGCCCGCATGTGGTCTTGCTCCTTGGGGAGCCCTAGCTGAGCTCCCCCTCGCCTTCATTGGTATTGTCCTCCACCACCTCCTCATTGTCCATAGCCTCCCCTTCGTCTTACTCCTGGTGCCTTCCGCCATCTTGGGAACCTCTGGATACTGACACAGTTGCAACCCTGACCTCGCACACAATTTATTATATTTACACTCTCACCGTCTAGTACTGGGCTGACCTTAAGACCCCAGCAGTGATAGTTACCGCTGGTAGTCTTTAGTGTCTGGGAGTAGGGGTCCCACGCACACTATTACTCTGATCCCACCGCTGCCACCAATGTGGAGCAAAGACCGGTTCCTCCCACATCACCAATGTGACATAACTACACAGGCACAGCTCTCCGGTGCCCCCTTTGTCTCTCAGGTCAGAAAGGGGACTGCACCTAGAGCAAATGGCCACCGGGGAGGATGTCCTGTTACCCGCTGGGTATTCTAAGATTCGTAATCAGAGTAAAAGCATCAGCCCAAGATTAAATTTATGGTTTAATTTCCTTAAGGGCGCACTAGATAATTACAGGAATGTACAGTAAGCTATACAATGGAACTACAGTGGATTTGCAGTCAGAGTAAAATATAACAATAAGCATACAAGACTTAGAAATATTAAGCTGGAGGTCAATTTACCAGGTTGTAGGTTGCATGTGGATGCCAGGAGCTCTGCAGTCCACAGGTATAAGAATCTTAGTTGCCGGACAGACCCCAAAGCACGGGCCGCTGCTCCCCTTGGCAGATCTGTCCCCAGTTCCTTCTTAGATCATCATCATCTGGTTCTTCTGTGATAGTGTGTCTCTGCCTTGTGCCCCTAGTTCTTAAGAATGCTGGGTTCCTCCCCCCCTGTGTCAGAGGGTGGGCTAATAATCTCCACCCTTTAGCTCTCTGCAGAACTTATTCCCAATATCTAAGAAAGGGGGTAACTTTCTACAGGATGATCGGATCCGGACACGAGAGGTACCAGTGAATGCGGTTTGTTTTGCCTGTCATGTGGAGAGCAAACATCGCCCCACTGGGTCATTGTGGAGGGCCAATCTCTATATCTCAGGTCCCAGAGCCCTCACCGACTCAAGAGTCGCACTGCCAGATGCGCGATTTCCTCAGGGTCACACAGATATTTTTTATGAGTCTATAACTCGAAATGTGTGCTCATAATCCATGATCCTAGGATGGAGTCGGAGCAGCTGAGAGAGACAATCGATGTGTATTTCTGTGTCTAGCTCACATGTTGTGAGTTCATTTTTTCTTTCAGCGTCGATGTCTGATGAACTCCCTCTTCTGCTGAAGGAAGGTAGTGAGGCTGATTAACAAACACCTGATCTGATAGATGATGACTGGGTAACAGGAAATTCTGACTGGATATAAGGCAGCCGATGCCCTTCTGAGTCGCTGGTGATTTCTCTTCTGGATTCTTGGAGACCAGTCTGATTCCTGATTCCCAAAGATAAGTTTTTGCTCTGCTATTGAAATTATTAGTTTTGTTTTGTTTACCAGGGCTTGTTTTACCTATCAGACGGTTGGGACATTTTTTGGTAGGGTTTCTTAACGGATTTCAGACAGCAGCTTTTCTGTCCTGTCCTTTTTAGTTAGCTTGGGCCCCATCGTTTGCTCAACCTATCTTTCTATCTGTGTTAGTGTTTTCATCTTGCTTCACCGTCATTATATGTTGGGGGCTGCCTATTGCTTTGGGGTCTGCTCTTGGGCAGTTTAAATTTTCCCTTTCTTTCTTTAGGCCTATTTAGTTCTCCGGCTGTGATCGAGGGGTCTAGGGCATCATAGGAACCCCCCACGGCTACTGTTAGTTGTTGTGGATTGGATCCGGGGTCTGCAATCCGATAGCTACCAACCTCTCCGGTTTTCTGGACTCAGCTTGTATTTTTGTTTTTTCCTCCTTCGGTGACTCATTCATAACAGAATCACCAGCCATACTGCAGAATCTAGGGTACTCAATAGCAGGAAAGAATTGTAAAAAAAAAAAAAAAAAAAAAAAAAGGTGTCAGAATTTTTTTTTTGTGTATATTTTTTCCTCTATTTCTCTGAGGCCGTAGGAGGAGTTTTTTCTCAATGGAGATTAAGCAATTGTCTGATCATGTGGAGCAGCTCACTGCTGAAGTGCGGGGAATTTCTGCCTATCTTGCTCATTCACATGCTGCTGAACCAAAGATCCCTACGCCTGATGTGTTTTTTGGGGATCGGTCTAAATTTTTGAATTTTAAGAATAATTGTAAATTGTTTTTTGCCTTGAAGCCTAACTCATCGGGGAGCTCCGCGCAGCAGGTTAAAATTGTCATCTCTTTGCTTCGCGGCGATCCCCAGGATTGGGCGTTTTCTTTGAAACCTGATGATCCTATTCTGACTGATGTGAATGCATTTTTTCAGGCCTTGGGGTTGTTGTATGATGAACCTAATGCTATTGAACAGGCTGAAAAGGCCCTGTTGGCATTGAGCCAGGGCCGGGATTCTGCAGAGTTGTACTGTCAAAAATTCCAAAAGTGGGAGGTCCTTACTACCTGGAATGATGGTGCCTTGGCAGCTCTCTTTCAGAAGGGTTTGTCAGAAACCCTAAAAGATGCTATGGTGGGATTTCCTGTTCCCTCTGGTCTTGATGATTCAATGTCATTAGCCATTCAGGTTGATCGGTGTTTGCGTGAAAGCAAAACCGCACGAGAGGTGTTGCCACCTGTTGAACAAATGTCTGAACCTATGCAATGTGATAGAGTTTTGTCTAGGGCGCAATGTCAGGAGTTCAGAAGGCGTAATAAACTGTGTTTCTTCTGTGGTGATGCCTCGCATATTATTTCTGTCTGCCCTAAACGAGAGAAACGTTTTGCACACACATTTGCTGTGGGTGGTGTTCAACCTAAGTTTCTTCTGGCAATTACTCTGATCTGCTCCATGTCCACATTTTCCGCTAAGGCATTTGTGGATTCGGGAGCAGCTCTGAACCTGATGGACTTGGATTTTGCTAAACGTTGTGGGTTTCCTATGACACCTCTGCGGATGCCTATCCCTTTGAGGGCTATTGATGCTACTCCTTTGGCGAAGAATAAACCTCAGTTTTGGACCCAGGTGGTAATGCGGGTCGCCCCAGACCATCAAGTAGATTGCAGATTTTTGGTGTTGCATAATTTGCATGATACCATTGTTCTGGAGTTTCCCTGGTTGCAAATCCATAATCCAGTTTTGGATTGGAAATCTGTGTCTGTGGTGAGTTGGGGTTGTCGGTGTGCCCTTAGTGATGCTCCTGTTTTCTCCACCTCTCCCCAGTCGCATGATGTTCCTGACTATTTGGCTGATTATTATGATGTATTTAGTGAGAATGAGTCTGCGTCTTTGCCTCCTCATGAGCCCTGGGTGTAAATTTCCCAAGGGTCGACTTTTCAATTTATCTGTACCCGAACACGAGGCTATGTGATCCTATATTAAGGAGTCGTTGGAGAAGGGTCATATTAGACCATCCTCTTCACCCTTAGGTGCTGGGTTTTTTTTCGTGGCTAAGAAAGATGGGTCATTAAGGCCTTGAATTGACTATCGTTCCCTCAACAAAATTACTGATAATATCAGTATCCGTTACCCCTGATTTCTGATCTATTATCCAGAGTTAAAGGTGCTTGCTGGTTTACAAAGCTTGACCTCAGGGGGGCGTATAATCTTATTCGCATTAAGCATGGGGATGAATGGAAGACGGCGTTTAATACTCCGGAGGGACATTTTGAGTACCTGGTGATGCCTTTTGGGCTCACTAATGCACCTTCTGTCTTCCAGTGCTTCATGAATGATATTTTCCGAGACTTGGTGGATACATTTTTGATCATCTATCTGGATGATATTTTGATCTTTTCCAAGGATTGGGACTCTCATGTGGAACATGTTCGGACTGTGTTCCGGATTTTGAGGGAGAATTCCCTGTATGTCAAGGGATCGAAATGCCTTTTTGGTGTACAGAGGATTTCATTTTTGGGATTTATTTTGTCTCCGTCAACTATTGAAATGGATCAGGCCAAGGTACAGGCCATTTATGATTGGGTTCAGCCCACTTCTTTGAAGGCCCTCCAGAAATTTTTGGGTTTTGCTAATTTTTATCATAAATTTGTAGCTAATTTTTCTGGTATTGCCAAACCATTGACTAATTTGACTAAGAAGGGTGCTGATATGCTGAATTGGTCTCCGGAGGCTGTTTCTTCCTTTCAGGAGCTGAAGCGAAGGTTCACTTCTGCTCCGGTTTTGCGGCAACCTGATGTCTCACTCCCGTTTCAGGTAGAGGTGGACGCTTCTGAGATTGGTGAAGGAGCTGTTTTGTCCCAAAAAGATCCTGTAACATCTAAAATGAATCCCTGTGCTTTCTTTTCCCGAAAGTTCTCCCCATCCGAACGTAACTATGATGTGGGGAATTGGGAACTGTTAGCCATGAAATGGGCATTTGAGGAGTGGAGACATTGGTTGGAGGGAGCTAAACATCAAGTCGTGGTCCTTACTGACCACAAGAATTTGATTTACCTGGAGTCGGCCAAACGCTTGAATCCTAGACAGGCTAGGTGGGCCTTGGTTTTTCACACGTTTTGATTTTGTGGTCTCTTTTCTTCCGGGCACTAAGAATGTCAAGGCAGACGCCCTCTCTAGGAGTTTCTTTGCTGATTCTCCTGTTGTGACCAAGCCTGCTACCATCTTAGGTGAGGGGATAGTTCTTTCTGCCATCTCGCCCGATTTGAGACGTGCTCTGGAAGAGTTTCAGGAGGACAAACCTGAGCGTTGTCCCATTGGAAAATTGTATGTTCCTGACCAGTGGAGGAAGAGAGTGATGTCTGAAGTTCATTGCTCTGCATTTGCTGGTCATCCAGGTATTTTTGGTACTAGAGATTTGGTGAGTCGGTCTTTTTGGTGGCCCGCCTTGTCTCGTGATGTCAGGAATTTTGTGCAGTCCTGTGGTACTTGCTCTCGGTCTAAACCTTGTTCTCGCTCTAGTGGGTTGTTGATGCCTTTGCCGGTGCCCAGGAGGCCATGGACCCATATTTCAATGGATTTTATCTCTGATATGCCTGTCTCTCAGAGAATGACTGTTATTTGGGTGATTTGTGATAGATTCTCTAAGATGGTCCATCTTGTACCACTCCCTAAGTTGCCATCTTCCTCAGAGTTGGTGCCCTTGTTTTTGCAACAGGTGGTTCACTTGCACGGGATTCCTGAGAACATTGTATCTGACAGAGGAGTTCAGTTTGTGTCTAGATTTTGGAGGACTTTCTGTTCCAAGCTGGGAATTCAGTTGTCCTTCTCCTCTGCGTTTCACCCTCAGACCAGTGGGCAGACAGAGAGAACAAACCAGACTTTGGAGTCGTATTTGAGATGTTTTATTTCTGCTGATCAGGATGATTGGGTTTCATTTTTGCCCTTGGCCAAATTTGCTTTAAATAATAGAGCTAGTTCTGCCACTTTGATGTCACCTTTTTTTTGTAACTTTGGGTTTCATCCTCGATTCTCTTCAGGGCAGGTGGAGCCTTCTGCCTGCCCAGGTGTTGACACTGTGGTGGAGAGAAAGCACCAGATCTGGGACCAAGTGGTGGATAAGTTGTCTCTCTCCCAGGAAAAGGCCCAGCGGTTTTCCAATCGGCATAGGACCATTGGTCCCCAGTTTAAGGTAGGTGATATAGTTTGGTTGTCATCAAAGAATATCGCTATGAAGGTGGCTTCTCCAAAGTTTAAACCTAGATTTATTGGGCCTTACAAGATTTTGAAGATTCTTAATCCAGTCTCTTTTCGATTGGCTCTTCCTGTTACATTTAAGATCCATAACGTGTTTCATAAGTCTCTGTTAAAGAGGTTTGTTGAGCCAGTAGTTCCTGTGGTGGCACCTCCTGACCCGGTATTGGTTGAAGGTAATGTGGAATATGAGGTTGAGAAGATACTGGATTCTCGCCTGGCTAGACAGAGACTCAAGTATTTGGTTAAATGGAAGGGTTATGGCCAGGAGGATAATTCTTGGGTCCCTGCATCCGATATTCATGCCGAAAGATTGGTTCGTGCCTTTCATCGGGCCCATCCTGATCGCCCTGGTGGCGTGGATGAGGGTTTGGTGACCCCTCCTCAAGGGGGAGGTACTGTTGTGAGTTCATTTTCCCCTTCACCGTCGATGTCTGATGAACTTCCTCTTCTGGTGAAGGAAGGTAGTGAGGCTGATTTCCAAACACCTGATCTGATAGATGATGACTGGGTAACAGGAAATTCTGACTGGATATAAGGCAGCCGACGCCCTTCTGAGTCGCTGGTGATTTCTCTTCTGGATTCTTGGAGACCAGTCTGATTCCTGCTTCCCAAAGATAAGTTTTTGCTCTGCTATTGAACTTATTAGTTTTGTTTTGTTTACCTTGTTTTTTGGAATTCAGCCATCCCCGGTCGGGGGAGTGCTGAGTTCCATTTTTGTCTCTGATCAGTTTTTTCTCTTTGCTCTGTCTTCAGAATTTACCTGAGTGCTGATATAGTCTTTTTGAAGTCCTAGCGACTTCAGGGTCTGTTTTTCCTATCAGACGGTTGGGACATTTTTTGGTAGGGTTTTTTTTATGGATTGCAGACAGCAGCTTTTCTGTCCTGTCCTTTTTAGTTAGCTTGGGCCCCATCGTTTGCTCAACCTATCTTTCTATCTGTGTTAGTGTTTTCATCTTGCTTCACCGTCATTATATGTTGGGGGCTGCCTATTGCTTTGGGGTCTGCTCTGGGGCAGTTTAGATTTTCCCTTTCTTTCCTTAGGCCTCCAGCTGTGATCGAGGGGTCTAGAGCATCGTAGGAACCCCCCACGGCTACTGTTAGTTGCTGTGGATAAGATCCGGGGTCTGCAATCCGATAGCTACCAACCTCTCCGGTTTTCTGGACTCAGCTTGTATTTTTGTTTTTTCCTCCTTCGGTGACTCATTCATAACACTCACAGGTATATTCTAATTGAAGCCCCCCAGGCACCTTCCTGCTCCATGCCGGCGTGGCTCCTACTCAAGCTTTGAAGTTTTGTTTTGGCCTTCTCCCATTATCATACTAAAAGGCCTTACTATTCAACATTGGAGCACTAAATCCTGCTTTCTTCATCACAATATACCTATATTTCTGTGCCGTATCGGAGCATCATGAATTGTGGTATGTGTTAAAGGGACACTGACACTCTTTGGCCCGGGGCACACGAAAACCTGGAGGCAGCCCGACCCCCCCACAACTTTAGCCAAATAACCCCCAGTTTTCAATACATAACTATTATTATAGAGTAAATTAAGGTTTACAAGCTTAAGTAATAAGAATTGATGTTGTTGGCATTAATAATAATAATAATCTTTATTTTTGTATAGCGCTAACATATTCCGCAGCGCTTTACAGTTTGCACACATTTTCATCACTGTCCACGATGGGGCTCACAATCTAAATTCCCTATCAGTATGTCTTTGGAGTGTGGGATGTTGTCCTTGGTGGGATTCGAACCCAGGACCCCAGCGCTGCAAGGCTGCAGCGCTAACCACTGAGCCACCGTGCTGCCCCTGGCATTGAAATGAGCACTGTATGTGTGTTTACTGTCCTCCACTCCCTGCCGACTTTGCTTCCCCATTGACTTGCATTAGGATTCGTGTTTCAGTCGGACCTCCGACTTTTCCCTATAGTCGGCCGATTTCGTTCGACTCGACTTTTGAGAAAGTCGGGTTTCATGAAACCCAACTCGACCCTAAAAAAGGCAAAGTCGCTCATCTCTACCCATGCCCTCTGGTGTGGAGTCATCATGGCATGGTGTCCTTCCACACACCACTTGAAGCCATCATTAGGGAAAGATGTGCACAAAAAAAACAAGAATATTCTGATGAAAGCCATGATAAAAGATACGACTTCTGGGCATAGAAACTGAGAGGTGACTGGTATCAGTAAGGTGAAGTTGAGATTTATTCCTTATATATTGGTTTTTTATCCTGAATTATAGGATTTTTGTACAAGAGACACTTCAGAAGCTCTCCTGTTTCCACAGATGTTAGACTGATCTTTAAATGGCAGGGAAAGGACATAACATACATATTAAAGCTAAAGCCCCATGACAGTTTTATTAGAACAATCTCTTCTGTTTTCATTTTGACTCTTTATGAGTTGCAAGTTTTTTTACAATGAATTTCTCTCACTTTGATTTATAACATATTCAATATTATGGATTCTCTGGAGACCCATGTCTTAAGTATCAGCATTTAATAACAATGACAATGATTGAGCTGCTACAAAAACTGTGTATAATTCATTTCAATAGCCTCCATAAGATAATATGATGAGATGAAATTCTCCATGGGATTTCGAGAAATGAGAAAATGTGGTGCTTGTCTTATATTGCTTTCTCTTTTACTTACACTGGGTCGCAAATGTAGGACACATCTAAATCTTTAATTTTGTGTTTCAACCCTTCAGTGACACAATACTGTAACCCCATCTGGTTTAAATGGAGCTCGATCTCTCGATTCTGCATGCATCTAATTAGATGAAAGATGGCAATGTGGCTTCATAAGGGAAAGTGTTGAGGGACAGCCAACCCAAATTCTAGTCGTCGGGAGGGGGATAAAAGAGAATAAGAGTAATAAAGGTTTGCACTGCAAAGCATTTGTCAAGGCGATATGCAGCTTTTAATTATAACCCCAAAATAGAAACAGAAGACAAAAGAGAGAGGAAAAGAGTGAATCAAAGCGGGTAAAAAGAAATATGGAACACACATTGTGAGGAAGATGACGTGCGCAAGATATGAGTATCAGGAAGGGCTATAATATAGCTCCAAAATGCATTCTTAATCGTATTAATGAATGAACTCAATATGGACTGAATGGACTGAATATGTAAATTGTTTGACAGCAGCACAAAAAGACTCTAGTAAAAACAATAGAGTATGAACATAAAAAAATATACATAAGAGCCCACTAGTCACGTTCCACCATAAATATAATAGTAGGGATAAGTAAGTGTGGGGAATAAATGTGGATTGTTCTGTGGATTGTGATGGGAATTTGCTGCAGGTTTCACCCTACAATATTGAAATCTGCAATGATAATCTGCAACAGTAACTAACATGTTTCAGAACTGGAAATTCGCTCCCCATTTGTAACAGAAAATGGTGGAACCATTGTGCCATGGTCTGTGAGAGTGTGGAGACCACCGGACTCTTCACTAGAGTCCCTGATGGTGGGGTTAGGCTTGGCTCCCGATGGATATTAGGTGGACTCCAGGACAGACCTTGGACACACGGCAGCTGACCCCCAAGGCAAAGGTAGCTGGAACAGCCCAGTAGGAAAGTACAGCTTATACACTCAGGCACATTAGGAATACAGGAACCACAGATGCAGATGAGTATAGCTGACATACCGATAGACATTGGCAGGTGTTGACTGGTACGGCTGGTATACAGATAGACACTAGCAGATGCAGGCTGGTATGTCTGGTATACAGATCAGCGTTGGCAGGTCTAGGCTGGTACGGCTGGTATATAGATAGGCATTGGCAGGTGCAGGCTGGTATGTCTTGTATACAGATCGGCGCTGGCAGGTCTAGACTGATTCGGCTGGTATACAGATAAGCACTGGCAGGTGCAGACTGGCACAATAGGTGCAGGGGAGTCTGGATGATATACAGTTTGGCACGGCAGGTGCAGGTCTGCCCAGCTAAAATACAGACTGACAAGGCAGTTAATAGCAAGAACTGACAGGAACAGGGCAAGAACCAGTACGCAGGGCTAAGGACGAGCAGACACTAGCAGAACTAGTGGGTACTAAAGGACAGGGACCTGAGATCTAGCAAGCACAGACTAACAACATTGCACAGTCACCTCCATGCAGATGGAGGTGCCTTAATTAATAAGTGTCTCCTAGCCATTGGATGGCAACACTTCAGGATGGGGTGCATGGCCCCTTTAAGGCTACTTTCACACTTGCGTTTTTTGTGCTGCGCACCATGCGCAGTGCAAACGCACATGAAAAATGCATCATGCGTTTGTGTGCGTTTTTTGCGGGTTTAGGTGCGTTTTTTAAAAAAAACACATGCTTTTTTTGCGCATACATGCGCATTACCATGCACACGTATGCGCACTCATAGACTATAATGGGTGTTTGAGTGAAAAAAACGCATTGCGTGCGCATGCGTTGTTTTGGGGCAAGTCGGACGCACAAAAAATGCAACAGGATGCATTTTGTGTGCCCGAGCGCACACTACAAAAAACGCATGTGCATACAAACGCGTACAAATGCATGTGTATGCGCACCCATGTGAAGTATAGGAAAAAAAATGCATGCTTTTTTTGTGCAAAAAAACGCAAGTGTGAAACCAGCCTTAACAAGACTTGTGACAACTCACATTGCTCACTGCATGCTTTGATGTTTCTCCAGTGCCAAGAGCAGCTGGCGACCAAGGTCACATGCTGACTAGATGGGCACAGCCTCGTTCAATGCAACTGAATAGAGTGAGGCCAGACACAGCCTAGTTGGAGTGTGGCCATACGTACTCAAATCACATACTTGCAGTCACATAACCACATGCTCGCCTTGCCAGCACTGAAGAATCCTCACATTTCGCGTACTGCAATGTGAGGATTTAGAGAGTGATTGCAGACTTGTAGCTTAAGGCCGGACAACCCCTTTAAGGTTTTGGATTGGACTGAATTTAATAAGAACATTGTTATTTAAAGTTCAGATGTTTACTCACCTTCAAGCACAGGTATATGAATAAACGCATCCACTTTCCCAGACTTTTTGCATAGTTCTAAAAAACAATTTATAGTACTCGTAGAAATCTAATAAAAATGACAAAAAAATTAGTTATACAATTTGGTTTTGATTTAGTGGATGATCTCACTGTGTAATATAGTAAAAAAAAATCTATTTTTATTCTTAGCCTTTTGCTCTTCTTGTTTTTATCTCATCAATTATTTTAAGCATATGCTCACGCAACCAAAGTTATATATATAAAAAAAAAAAATATTTACTGGAGTCGTGCAATCGTTGATTATTACAATAACATTGTGGCATTGTGCCAAAAGCGGTTCCAGCTGTTATCCACGTCAACAGTATTTGCATCATCTATGTTCTGTTCAACTCTTGAGTTGTTTGGTCTGATAGCTTCATTAGTTGCCTAATGCTAACTCTGAGTTTCAACCACTTGGACAGTAATTCTAGACACAGTCCATGTAGAGTCACAGTATACGGTGGCTCTGATTGATAACCTTTTTTGTATAAAGTTATACAAGTCCTTGAAAGGGTATATCCGGGACTTTGCAAAATATAAAATTGTATCTAAGCACTAACAGGCAGGTGGTTGCTACCTACCTGCCTGTTGTGCCTGGCACTGTTCTCACCCAGCACAGAGAAGTCACTGACAGATCCTGCAAGCGATTCAGCAGCTTCTGCTGACATCACAATGACAGAGTGGCAATTTCTTTTCAGCTCTGCTTTGTTGACCTGGCGGGACTGCCGACATCATGCTGATTGACAGCCAGATCCCTGCTGCCTAACTGGGGAAGCAATAAGCATGATGCCAGTAGTGCCACCAGGAAGAGGAAAAAGAAGTGCTGAACCACCTGATGGTTTGTCCAGGAGAGGTGTGTAACTTCGAAATGCATTGACAAATAAACCTCATATCTTTTCACCTGGGTCTTTGACCCCATCCATCAACGGTCATCTCTGTCCAGGCAGAGCAGGATATAACACAATTTTTCCAATTATCATTTAAACTATGCAGTATCAGATCAGTTCCCTGTGGGGTCTAGTTTTCAAAATGGCTTCACTTGTCGGGGATTTTCACTGTTTAGGCACATCAGAAACTCCAAACGCGACATGACATCCACCAATTGTTCTATCAAATTTTGCATTCAAAAAGTCAAATGATGCTCCTTCCCTTGCGAGCTCTGCCGTGCATCCAAACAGTGGTTTATTCCCTCATATGGGGTATTGGTGTACTCAGGAGAAATTGCACAACAAATTTTGGGGTCCTTTTTTCCTGTTACCCTTGTCAAAATAAAAAAAATTTGGATCTGAAGTAATTTTATGGGGAAAAAAAAGTTAAATGTTAATTTTTTTTTCCACATTTCAAAAATTCCTGTGAAACATCTGAAGGGTTAATAAACTTCTTGAATGTGGTTTTGAGCACCGTGAGGGTGCAGTTTTTAGAATGATATCACTTTTGGGTATCTTGTATCATATAGACTCCTCAAAATGACTTCCTTTTGGAAGTGCATTGAGCAGCAAGGTGGTGTGCTGGTAAAAGGGGAAAAAAAAAACTCTTAAATCTTCTGCCTGAGCGAGTGTGAACGAGCTGAGTGTGACCTGAGCGTAAGTGCGAACTGTGGTAAGTGTGTGACTTGAGATTCAGTGACTTTGGATTCAGGGAGTTTCCAAGGGAGGTATTACTGAATTGCTGTTATATTATATTAATACTTTTTTTTTTTTTAATTTATTTTTGCTTATCTTATTGTCTGGTGCAATCCCCATTAGGATGTGCTCCACTATTGCCAATGCCATCCAGTGCACGTCTTGCCGCATGTATGAAATCCTTGAACAGCCGGTCAAGGGTGCATACTGCTGTGCAAGATGTGAGCACATTGTGCATTTGGAAGCCCAGATACTGGATCTAAATGTGCAGCTGGCAACACTGAGATCCATAGACAATATGGAAAGGAGTCTTCTGCTCACTGAGCAGACGCTCAATGGGATAGATGAGGGGGGGGATGCTAGGTTGGAGTTGCAGGACAATGAAGCAGCTAGCTGGGTGACAGTTAGAAGGCGGGGTAGAGGGAAGAGCACCAGGGAGGCTAGTCCTGATCTGGCACACCCCAATAAGTTTGCTAAGTTAGCAGATGAGGGGAGTGTTAGTGCAGGAGTAGCACTGCTGCAGCAAGGCATGTCCTCTGAAAGCCGGAGGAGTGTCTGCTCCAGTAAGGGGGGAAATAGGAGAGCAGGGCAGGCCAGACAGGTTCTGGTAGTGGAAGACTCAATTATTAGGGGAACAGATAGGGCAATCTGTCACAAAGACAGGGATCGTCGAACGGTGTGCTGCCTACCTGGCGCTGGAGTCTGACACATCGCTGATCGGGTTGACAGATTACTGGGAGGGGCTGGTGAGGATCCAGCAGTCATGGTGCACATTGGCACAAATGACAAAGTTAGAGGTAGGTGGAAGGTCCTTAAAGATGATTTCAGGGAATTAGGCTGTAAGCTTAAAGAAAGGACCTCCAAGGTGGTATTTTCGGAAATACTTCCTGTACCACGTGCCACGCCAGAGAGGCAACGGGAGATTAGGGAGGTTAATAAGTGGCTCAGGACTTGGTGTAGGAAGGAGGGGTTTGGGTTCCTGCAGAACTGGGCCGACTTCTCAGTTGGCTACAGGTTCTACGCTAGGGACGGGCTGCACCTTAATGGGGAGGGTGCAGCTGTGCTGGGGGAGAAAATGGCTAGAAGGTTGGAGGAGTGTTTAAACTAGGGACGGGGGAGGGTATTCCTTTTATAGAAGGGGAAGATAGTGCAGATAGAGACCTGGGCACAAATAATGACATTGGGGGTGGCATGGGGGGTGGGGTTAGAACAGTTAATAATTTAAGAAAGAATAGAGGTACAGAGAGATACATAAAGTGCATGTATACTAATGCCAGAAGCCTCGCCAACAAGATGGAGGAATTGGAGTTAATGTTGTTGGAGCATAATTATGACATGGTGGGGATATCTGAGACATGGCTGGACGAGAACCATGACTGGGCGGTTAATTTACAGGGCTATAGTCTGTTCAGAAATGACCGAACAAATAAGCGAGGGGGAGGTGTGTGTTTATATGTAAAAGCATCCTTAAAACCCATCCTTCGTGATAATATATATGAATCTAATGAAAATGTAGAGTCCCTGTGGGTAGAGATAAGGGGAGGGGGGAAAAATAATAAATTACTGATAGGGGTTTGTTATAAGTCTCCAAAAATAATGGAAGCAACAGAGAATATCCTCATAAAGCAAATAGATGAAGCTGCGACTCAAGGAGAAGTCATTATTATGGGAGACTTCAACTACCCTGAAATACATTGGGGAACCGAAACCTGCAGTTCCAGCAAAGGTAATAGGTTTTTGACTACTATGAGAGACAATTACCTTTCACAACTGGTTCAGGACCCAACAAGAGGGAGGGACACTGCTAGAACTAATATTAACCAACAGGCCAGACCGCATATCAAATATAAGGGTTGGGGGTCACTTGGGTAATAGTGATCACAAATTAATAAGTTTTCATGTATCCTTTAATAAGATGTGTAGTAGAGGGGTTATAAGGACACTAATCTTCAGGAAAGCAAATTTCCAACGGATATGAGAGATGATCTTGGTGCAATTAACTGGGACAATATCCTGAGACATAAAAATACACAAAGAAAATGGGAGACGTTTATTAGCATCCTGAATAGGACCTGTACACAATATATACCATATGGGAATAAACATCCTAGAAATAGGAGGAAACCACTATGGCTAAATAGAGCTGTAAGGAGTGCAATAAGCGACAAAAAGAAAGCATTTAGAGAATTAAAGCAAGTAGGTAGAGATGAGACATTAAATAAATACAGAAGATTAAATAAATTCTGTAAAAAGCAAATCAAGACAGCAAAGATTGAGACAGAGAGACTCATTGCCAGAGAAAGTAAAAATAATCCCAAAATATTCTTTAACTACATAAAAGCTAAAAAATGATAGTGTTGGCCCCCTTAAAAATAGTCTGGGTGAAATGGTGGATGAGGATGAGGAAAAAGCCAATATGCTAAATGACTTTTTTTCAACAGTATTTACACAAGAAAATCCCATGACGGATAACATGATCAGGGATAAAAATTCTCCGTTAAATGTCACCTGCTTAACCCAGCAGGAAGTACGGCGGCGTCTAAAAATCACTAAAATTGACAAATCCCCGGGCCCGGATGGGATACACCCCCGAGTACTGCAGGAATTAAGCACAGTCATAGATAGACCATTATTTTTAATCTTTAAAGATTCCATAATAACAGGGTCTGTACCACAGGACTGGCGCATAGCAAATGTGGTGCCAATATTCAAAAAGGGGACAAAAACTGAACATGGAAATTATAGGCCAGTAAGTTTAACCTCAACTGTGGGTAAAATCCTGGAGGGTTTTCTAAGAGATACTATACTGGAGTATCTGGAGAAGAATAACCTTATGACCCAATATCAACATGGGTTTACAAGGGACCATTCCTGTCAGACTAATCTGATAAGCTTTTATGAAGAGGTAAGTTCCAGTCTGGACCCAGGGAATGCAGTGGACGTGGTGTACATGGACTTTTCAAAAGCTTTTGATACGGTGCCACACAAAAGGTTGATACATAAAATGAGAACAATGGGGATAGGGGAAAATATGTGTAGGTGGGTTAAGAGCTGGCTCAGGGATAGGAAACAAAGGGTGGTTATTAATGGAGCACACTCGGACTGGGTCACGGTTAGCAGTGGGGTACCACAGGGGTCAGTTTTGGGCCTGCTTCTTTTTAACATATTTATTAATGACCTTGTAGGGGGCATAGAGAGTAGAATTTCAATATTTGCAGATGACACTAAACTCTGCAGGGTAATCAATACAGAGGAGGACAATTTTATATTACAGGAGGATTTATGTAAACTAGAAGCTTGGGCTGATAAATGGCAAATGAGCTTTAATGGGGATAAATGTAAGGTCATGCACTTGGGTAGAATGAACAAGATGTATAATTATGTGCTTAATTGTAAAACACTGGGCAAAACAGTCACTGAAAAAGACCTGGGTGTATGGGTGGACGACAAACTCACATTTAGTGGCTAGTGTCAGGCAGCTGCTGCAAAGGCAAATAAAATAATGAGATGCGTTAAAAGAGGCATAGATGCTCATGAGGAGAACATAATTTTACCTCTATATAAGTCACTAGTGCGACCACACTTAGAATACTGTGTACAGTTCTGGTCTCCGGTGTATAAGAAAGACATAGCTGAACTGGAGCGGGTGCAGAGAAGAGCGACCAAGGTTATTAGGGAACTAGGGGGTCTGCAATACCAAGACAGGTTATTACATTTGGGGTTATTTAGTTTGGAGAATCGAAGGCTTAGGGGTGATCTTATTACAATGTATAAATATATGCGGGGACAATACAAAGACCTTTCTAATGATCTTTTTACTCTTAGACCTGTGACGGGGACAAGGGGGCATCCTCTACGCCTGGAGGAAAGAAGGTTTAAGCATACTCACAGACACAGATTCTTTACTGTAAGAGCAGTGAGACTATGGAACTCTCTGCCATATGATGTTGTAATGAGTGATTCCCTACTAAAATTTAAGAAGGGACTGGATGCCTTTCTTGAAAAGTATAATATTACAGGGTATATACACTAGTTTCCTTAATATTGCGTTGATCCAGGGAGCTAGTCTGATTGCCGTATGTGGAGTCGGGAAGGAATTTTCCCCAATGTGAAGCTTACTGTTTGTCACATGGGTTTTTTTTGCCTTCCTCTGGATCAACATATTAGGGCAAGTTAGGATAGGATATGGGTTGAACTAGATGGACTTAAAGTCTCCCTTCAACCTTAATAACTATGTTACTATGTTACTATGTAAATGTGATGTGATCACTAAAAGAAAGTGGTGTTGTAAAATCACAAATCGCTGGTCAACTTTTAACCCTTATAACGTCCTAAAAAAAAATTTGGACCCAAAATTGAGCTGATGTAAAATACACATGTGAGAAATGTTAATTACTAAGTATTTTGTATGCCATAACTCTGTGATTTAAGGGCATGAAAATTCAAAGTTGGAAAATTGTGAAATTTTCAAAATTTTCGCCAAATGTCCATTTTTTTCACAGATAAACGCAAGTAATATCAAATAAATTTTACCACTATTATGAAGTACAATATGTCAGGAAAAAACGATCTCAGAATCACCAGGATACATTGAAGCGTTCTAGAGTTATTACCTCATAAATGGACAGTGGTCAGAATTGTAAAAATTGGCCTGGTCATTAACATGCAAATCACCCTTTGGGTAAAGGGGTTAAAGGACCCATTCAGAGGTTCAGTGCAGTTGGTCTTTCAGTAATGTGCATTCAATTTTCCATTGATGTGTTGCCATTTAAACAGGCTGTAAATCTGAACAGCTTATTTACATAAAAGAAAAATGTGGATTTCTCTGGAATGAAAAATCGGATTACAGATGTCAAGGTACGACTATTTAGCATCCTGTGGCCTACATGCCCAAATAGACAACTTAGGAAAGTTGATCCTACTGACAGATTATCTATAAAATAAATACTGATTTTAGCAATTGGTGCTCCTGGTTGGTCCATGTAAACGGACCCTTATACTTTGGCTTCACAAAGGCCATGCTGTGGCCAAAATTTGCTTTCTTAGCCTGACTATGTATTTTGACCAATAAAGACTTGATCACAGTTGCTTGGTGTTGGGGATTCATCAGCAACTATTTGAAGAATTGCCTCAAGAAAGTATGGAGATAATGGAGTGGTGCGTAGGAAGTCCATAAGAATATCCTTTTCCTACATATACTATAGGTTTTGGTTGCTTGTATTGACTTTACTCAGCTTTACTACTTTGTGAAGCTCACAATGGCTATGCTGAAATATAGCTCAGAAAAGTACAGTTTTGATAGGAAATCTCCAAGTAAATATTCTATTGGCATACAGTTGTGGCCAAAAGTATTGACACCCCTGCAATTCTGTCAGATACTACTCAGTTTCTTCCTGAAAATGATTGCAAACACAAATTCTTTGGTATTATTAGCTTCATTTAATTTGTCTTAAATGAAAAAACACAAAAAGAATTGTCCTAAAGCCAAAATGGATATAATTCCACACCAAACATAAAAAAGAGGGTGGACAAAAGTATTGGCACTGTTGAAAAAAATCATGTGATGCTTCTCTAATTTGTGTAATTAACAGCACCTGTAACTTACCTGTGACACCTAACAGGTGTTGGCAATAACTAAATCACACTTGCAGCCAGTTGACATGGATTAAAGTTGACTCAACCTCTGTCCTGTGTGTCCTTGTGTGTACCACATTGAGCATGGAGAAAAGAAAGAAAACCAAAGAACTGTCTGAGGACTTGAGAAACCAAATTGTGAGGAAGCATGAGCAATCTCAAGGCTACAAGTCCATCTCCAAAGACCTAAATGTTCCTGTGTCTACCGTGTGCAGTGTCATCAAGAAGTTTAAAGCCCATGGCACTGTGACTAACCTCCCTAGATGTGGACGGAAAAGAAAAATTGACAAGAGATTTCAACGCAAGATTGTGCGGATGTTGGATAAAGAACCTCGACTAACATCCAAACAAGTTCAAGCTGCCCTGCAGTCCGAGGGTACAACAGTGTCAACCTGTACTATCCATCGGCGTCTGAATGAAAAGGGACTGTATGGTAGGAGACCAAGGAAGACCCCACTTCTTACCCCGAGACATAAAAAAGCCAGGCTGGAGTTTGCCAAAACTTACCTGAAAAAGCCTAAAACATTTTAGAAGAATGTTCTCTGGTCAGATGAGACAAAAGTAGAGTTTTGGGCAAAGGCATCAACTGTTATGAATGAGTCACCGGAGGAGGAAAAAACAAAAACAGAAGCTAAGTCCAGAAAACCGGAGAGGTTGGTAGCTAGCGGATTGCAGACCCCTGATTCTATTCACTACAACTAACAGTAGCTGTGGGGGGTTCCTACGGTGCCCTAGACCCCTCGTCACAGCCGGAGAGCTAAATAAGCCTAAAGAAAGAAAGGGGAAATCTAAATTGCCCCAGAGCAGACCCCAAAGCAATAGACAGCCCCCAACATGTATTATCGGTGAAAAACAGATGAAAACACAAACACAGACAGAAAGACAGGCTGAGCAAATGATGGGGCCCAACTAACTAGATAGGAAAGGACAGAAAAGATGCTGGCTGCAATCACGCAAAAAACCCTGCCAAAAATAATGTCCAACACGTCTGATAGAAAAGGCCCTGAAGTCACTAGACTTCAAAATCACTATATCAGCACTCAGGTATATTCTGAAGACAGAGCTAAGAGATCAACTGATCAGAGACAAAAATGGAGTTCAGCCCGTCCCAACCAGGGCAGGCTGAACACAAACACTAAGTAAACAGACAAAATCTCATGGAAAAATAGCAAAGCAAAAACTTAGCTTTTAGTAGACAGGAACTAAACTGGATGCCAGAGCTCAGAGCAGAAAGGATCACCAGCAACCCTGCAGGGTGTCGGCTGCCTTATATCCACTCAGAAATTCCGGATGTCCAATCACACTCCACCTGTTCAGATGACAGGTTCTTCCCATCCAGATCAATTTCACTACCTCCTTTCACCAGCAGACGGAGTTCATCAGACATCAGAGGTGAAGGAGAAAATGAACTCATAACAATCAACATAGAGTTTACAGGAGAAAAAAAGAGGCATTCAAAGAAAAGAACATGGTCCCTACAGTCAAACATGGCAGAGGTTCCCTGATGTTTTGGGGTTGCTTTGCTGCCTCTGGCAATGGACTGCTTGACCGTGTGCATGGCATTAAGAAGTCTGAAGACCACCAACAAATTTTGCAGCATAATGTAGGGCCCAGTGTGAGAAAGCTGGGTCTCCCTCAGAGGTCATGGGTCTTCCAGCAGGACAATGACCCAAAACACACTTCAAAAAGCACTAGAAAATGGTTTGAGAGAAAGCACTGGAGACTTCTAAGGTGGCCAGCAATGAGTCCAGACCTGAATCCCATAGAACACCTGTGGAGAGATCTAAAAATGGCAGTTTGGAGAAGGCACCCTTCAAATATCAGGGACCTGGAGCAGTTTGCCAAAGAAGAATGGTCTAAAATTCCAGCAGAGCATTGTAAGAAACTCATTGATGGTTACCGGAAGCGGTTGGTCGCAGTTATTTTGGCTAAAGGTTGTGCAACCAAGTATTGGCACCCTCAGCCTAATATTTATGTCTGGCCCATTTTTGGAGTTTTGTGTGAAATGATCAATGTTTTGCTTTTTGCTTCATTCTCTTTTGTGTTTTTTTCATTTAAGACAAATTAAACGAAGATAATAATACCAAAGAATTTGTGTTTGCAATCATTTTCAGGAAGAAACTGAGTATTATCTGACAGAATTGCAGGGGTGTCAATACTTTTGGCCACAACTGTATCTGGTTATTACCCAAAGGCCATGCTAAGAAAAATCCACTGGGAAACATGTGAATGCAAGCTAATCACTAAATATACATTTTGACACAGGAAAGATGTATATCTTTTTACTGTGTTAGCCAGTAGATAGAAAAATATTCAGAATTGAGAGTCCTCAGTAGTATACATTGAAACTCATAGTTATTTCCATAGACCTGTATTGATTGAATTAATTGTACCATTTATGGAACTCATATCATCAATCTTAAAGGGTCTTAATGTACTTGGATATAAGAAGTAAATGTAGTGTGTAAGATAAACCATAATCGAGTACTGACTTGTGCGGACTATGCTGTATAACCGGGGTTGTATACACAGATGTTATCAGCTAGGATCAATGTGTTTTAGCCCCATCTGCTTGCTTCGGGGGGGGGGGGGGGGGGGAGACTCCATAGAAGTGGCCAATGAATGACTTTGATCGAAAAGGACGAAACTTCCTATCTGGCCAAAATTTATTTTCAAAGTCTTGTACAAAGCCAGACAATTCCCTAGGTGATACCCTGCGGCTCCTTTCTAATTTTATCTCGAAAGAATCCTCGTGAATTACTGCATGTTTCATTCATGATGTTTCTTTTCTTCCTTAGTGGGCAATTTACAGTAATAGTACTTTTTTTACCATATGTCTTCTCACCTGCTACCATAGCAATATGACAAGAAGACGTACGATATATTTCAATGCTGTAGTGATTTACAAACGAGAGTCATTTCGGAAAATTGCTTACCAGTTTGTATAAACAGCAAAAGGTAATGTAGACTGTAAATAACACAGCGATCAATTGGGTGATATACTATATACATTATTGCTGTACGGTGACGCTAAGGACCATATTCGACACAATGCCTATACATGCTTAATGAGAGGAGCTGGTTAATTCTCATATGCTGGCTCTGAGTGACGTGGAGGGGCATCTGCTGCTCATTATCT
Source organism: Dendrobates tinctorius (assembly GCF_039654945.1). NCBI lineage: Eukaryota > Metazoa > Chordata > Amphibia > Anura > Dendrobatidae > Dendrobates > Dendrobates tinctorius. The sequence goes on from NW_027361675.1 coordinate 142,822, forward strand.
TCTTCCGCAGTAACAAACTCAGCAACTTGGGAAGGATTCCACGTGGACTATTTCAGAAAAGACAAAACCTTTCGGTCCTTTTTAAGCAGAAACAGCAGTAAATCTAAAATCACACATATTAATTTGCTTTGCAGTTGGTCTCTGTTGATCTCTGTAAATAGCCAGTAGGTGCTTAGGACCCCCCATACAAATAAGACTCACCTTGTCCAAACCCACCAATGTTGATGGGTTTGACCAATGGTCTAATGTGTATGGGGCACTATAGAAGTCTATAGCAAAAAATAACACCAAGATTGCACTGTTCCACTACGTCTTTAGACACACAGCTCTCTGGGTTCTTCATGAAATCACATTCAATTACTTGCAACACAGAAGAGTTTCTGAGTAAATAAAAAAACAAAAAAAACAGCAAAAAAGATAGTAGTAGTTAAGGCTAAGGCTGGGGTCAGACTTGCGAGAAACTCAGACGAGTCTCGCAAGTCAATACCCGACACTGCCGCCGGCATTCTAATCGGAACATTCAGCTGCATAGAAATACATGCTGCTGAACGCTCTGATCAGAGTGCCAGCGGCAGTGTCGGGTATTGACATGCGAGACTTGTCCGAGTTTCTCGTAAGTCTGACCCCGGACTTACTGTCCAAGCAAAGTTGATATGATTTTATGAAAAGTTCAGCCCACAAAGTTGCTGATGAAGTGTGTGACTACAGTGGGAAAAAAGTATTCAGTCAGCCACCAATTGTGCACTTAAAAAGATGGTCGTCTCCCATGAAGTCCGCTTTGGCTCATACAACAACGGATGGTGCCAGCCATCCTATGTTCTGAATAAATATTCACCCCTTGCATGTAGATACTTTTTGGAGCCACTTTTTGCTGAAATTACAGATGCAAGGTTTTTTTTGTATTCTTCTATTAATTTAAGACATCTAGAGACAGGGCTTTTGTTAATTCTATTAGGTGAAATTACTCTAACTCATCATGTAAGATGTGCTGCATTAGTGTACAGCAGTATTCAAGTCATTACGTAGATTTTCAAGTGGATTGACTATGGATATTTCAATTCGATTGATTTGACTATGCCATCCTAAGACATTTTAATATTTCCTTAACCATTCCAGTGTTGCTTTATAAGAATGTTTGAGGCGATTGGTCAACTGTAAGCAATCCCTGGCAGTCTGAATCAGGATTTCACAAACATTTACATGTTTTCACAGGTATTTATTAATTTAACTCACTTATATAGCCCCAATAATTCCTCAGCGTTTTACATGCATCATCATCAATGTCCCCATTGGGGCTCACAATTTATATTTCTACCAGTATGTCTTTGGAGCGTGTGAGGAAACAAGAGAAAGTGGAGGAAACCATCTTAAACACTAGGTTTTGATTAATGCCATCATTGCTTGGTCTGAGTTTTGGTAATCAAACATTTTCTTTCCATTTTGTCATGTCACAAGGATTTAGTGATGATGAACCATGGCATATTCAAAGCTTCAGATACTTTTTATAACCCAAGCCTGATTTATATTTCTCCACAACACTATCTCTTACATGTCTGTAGAGCTCCTTCTTCATGTTGCTTTCTTAGTGGTGTTGCAGAATCTGACATCAGAACAGCTACTTATACTGACATCACCTGACACATCATGGGGCACTTTTACTACACAGTGGGCGACCTTTTCAATTAATTACATAACTACTGAAGCTTATTGGTTTCATTAGGCTGACTATGAGTATTTTATATTAAACTGTTGAGTACCTGTGTGGGGAGGAGGACCCCCATATAGTGTTTGGGCCGGAACCAGGGAGATCGCCATCAGGGTTATTGAAGGAACCACACCAGGGGGATTACAAAGGGAGACATGCGACTGAAGTTGTCAGGGCAACAGGGGGCGGGGCTAGGACACAAGGAGCAGGGGGCGCGCTGAGGTGGCAGTTGAGAGAGAGCGAGAGAAAAAGCAGGAGGCAGGGTGACTTGCAGGGGCACCGACAGGAGCCTGTGGGGAGAAAACTGCGCATTGTCCGACAAGAGAGACGTGAGAGACAGTTACCGGAGACTGCTCCCCGCCCCCGTTCTCAGAGAATCATCTCCGCTGCCCCCGGCCTTTGTGGGAGAGGGACTTTACCTCAGGTTGTGGCCGTGAGTACACGTAACAAGGCCACAGAGGCGTGGACACTTCCCCCCAGCCTTCCCCCACTACGCCGACCTGGCCGTCACCGGCCTGAAGATACGCCACCTCATCTTAGGCGAGATTAAAGGGCCACTACCCCGGCTTTGGGAGCGACTCCTTAATAAAGGATGGCTACAGGTCATCAGGGGAACTGCGTCATCACCGCGCGCCACCATCATTGCTTTCTTCAGGGCCTGTTGCGCCCCACCGGCATTGCTTACTTCAGGGCCTGTTGTGCCCCACCGGCATCGTTTTCTTCAGGGCCTGTTGCGCCCCACCGGCATCGCTTTCTTCAGGGCCTGTTGCACCTCATCGTACCAGTTTTCTTCAGGGCCCGTTGCGCCCCACCGTTCAGTTTTCTTCAGGGCCTGCAGCGCCCCATCGTTCCAGTTTTCTTCAGGGCCCGTTGCGCCCCACCGTAGTTTCTTCAGGGCCTGTTGCGCCCCATCGTTCCAGTTTTCTTCAGGGCCTGCTGCGCCCCACCGTTCTGGTTTCTTCAGGGCCGAACGAGCCCAAGTCCTTCTGGTAAATCGTGGATTACAAGGCAGCCACATCTGCAATCCCTGAGTGGTCGTATCCGTGAACTTGAGCGACTCCCGGAAGGCTAAGTGCACTATAGAGAAATAAGGACCCTTAGTTTGTATGTTGTTTCCCCTTTTTGTTGAAATTTATAAAAGTTTATTTCACACCACATTCAGTCTCGTGTCTCGTCACTGCATCCTGTGAGCCTGCTCGAATCCTACACTTGGCGTAGTCGGCAGGATGCAGTCTCCGAGTGCAGACAGTGGTGGCCCAGGTCAGGGGGAAGCTGTAAATTCTGTAAATAATGAGGGCCCCCATACCAGCATTTCATTGGGGGCCATGCTGAACAACTTGCCTAGATTCTCCGGCTCCAATACTATGCTATGGAGCTGGACAGAGCGAGTGCGGGGGCTCTTTCGGATGCACCCAATGACCCCTGACCTGGAAGCTGAAGTGGCACTCATGGTCCTAGACGGGGAGGTGCGGAGGTCAGTGATGTTGAAACCTCCGGGGCACCGCAACACTTTTGAGAAGGTGTTACAGATAATGGAACAGACAAATAGGTGTTACCCCTTTTTGTTGAAACAGTTTAGCCCTTGCGACTTGAAATTTATAAAAGTTTATTTCACACCACATTCAGTCTCGTGTCTCGTCACTGCATCCTGTGAGCCTGCTCGAACCCTACACCTGTAGTGTGCACTTTTTTGAACAATGTATTTTTCTTGATTTCACTGTAACAACTTGGACTACTTTGTCAGGTTTGTTACATAAACTAAACTGTTAAATCCATTTTAATGTCAGGTTATAATGCAACAAAACTGGAAAAACCCAAACAGGAAAAAAACATCCAATAATATATCTGGTAGGACTGGTGGAGAGTAACAGGGCCTTGATCCAAAAATTGAAATATTATAGACTAACAATTGAGCGCATCATATATGACTTGAAGCTTTAAACTGAGGAGTTTGTATAACTCATTTGTCAGATTTCATATTTGGGAAGATATCAGTGAAATAGGTTAGGAGCCTCTGTAGTGAGTCAAGAATCTTAGGTATTATAAAGACTTATTACTTCTGCACTTTGTGTAATGAATAATAGTATTCACAAGTATAGTTTGCTTCCTACAAGTAAAAAGAGGACAAAAGCAAATGTGAATCTCTCCAACTGCTGACCCTTCATTGTCCATGTAAAGCTTTGTACCATACCTGAAAAAACCTAAATCACTTGGGTGGGTGGCTCAGTGGTTAGCATTATAACCTTGCTGTACTGGGGTACTGGGCTCAAATCCCACCAAGGACAACATCTGTAAGGAGTTGTATGTTCTCCCCGTGTTTGCAGGGGTTTCTTCTAGATGCTCTGGTTTTGCCCCACACTGCATAGACATACTGATAGGTAATTTAGATTGTGAGTCCCAATGGGGACAGTGATAATAATGTAGGATAAAGTGATGTGAAATATGATGGTGCTATACCAGTAAGTCAACTAAATAATTAATTAATAATTAATTAGGATGTATTAACAGAAGCATACAGTCTAGATCACGTGAAGTCATTATTGTCCTCTACTCCTCTTTGGTCAGACCTCATCTGGAATACTGTGTCCAGTTTTGGGCGCCACATTTTAAAAAAGACATCAACAAACTGGAGCAAGTTCAGAAAAGAGCGACCAGAATGGTGACCGGTCTGCAATCCCTGTCTTATGAGGAAAGGTTGCAGGATTTGGGAATGTTTAGTTTGCAAAAGAGAAGACTGAGAGGAGACTTAATAGCTGTCTGCAAATATCTAAAGGGCTGTCACATTGTAGAAGGATCAACTTTATTCTCATTTGCACAAGGAAAGACTAGAAGCAATGGGAAGAAACTGAATGGAAGGAGACACAGATTAGATATTAGGAAAAAGTTTTTGACAGTTAGAGTGATCAATGAGTGGAACAAGCTGCCACGAGAAGTGGAGAGTTCTCCTTCAATGGAAGTCTTCAAACAGAGGCTG
>NW_027361675.1:152500-260000 GCF_039654945.1 Dendrobates tinctorius
AGAATTAACCCTTTTCTGACATTGGACCTAATATTCCGTCCATGTGACCTGGGCCTATCTGACCAGGTACGGAATATTACGTCATCACAATCGACTATGCACACAGATGACACCCAGCACTAGACTGCTCCCTGCACTCATCCCCCAAAATGCTTCAGTTGAACACAATCGCATCATTCCGGAAGCCGGCACAGGGCTGACAGCCCCTTTGCTTTTGGATCGCAGACCCCATGGCGTGACGCAGGGTCATGGTGATCCGATGTCATCATGACGACATCTGGGTCACCAGAGCTAGGAAACTTGGTAATCATGCACAGCGCATGATCAGCAAGTCTTTCTGTCAGTGCAGCGCTGACAGCTTCTATGGCATGCAGATGCTGCTTCATCTGCATGCTATAGAAGCGACCAGCCTGAAAAAATGATAGTCCCATAGTGGGACAAAGTAAAAAAGTTAGAGAAAAGTAAAAAAAAAAAAATGTACTAATTGTAAAAATATTTTTTTTAAATAAAAAATAATGATAAAAAATTAATAATTAATATCTAAACAGTAAAAGTACACAGAGAATCATAAAATGGTAGAGTTGGAAAGGACCTTTTGGGTCATCTGGTACAACCTCCTGCTCAAAGTAGGATTCACTAAATCATCCCAGGCAGATGTCTGTCCAGCCTCTGTTTGAAGACTTCCATGGAAGGAGAACTCACCACCTCTTGTGGCAGCCTGTTCCACTCATTGATCACCCTGTCAAAAAGTTTTTTCTAATATCTAATCTGTGTCTCCCCCCATTCATTTTCATCCCATTGCTTCTAGTCTTTCCTTGTGCAAGTGAGAAAAAAAGATGATCCTTCTACAATGTGACAGCCCTTGAGATATTTGTAGACAGCTATTAAGTCTTCTTTTCTGCAAGCTAAACATTCCCAAATCGTGTAACCTTTCCTCATAGTACATGGCTTGCATACCGGTCACCATTCTGGTCGCTCTTCTCTGAACTTGCTCCAGTTTGTTGATGTCTTTTTTAAAATGTGGTGCCCAAAACTGGACACAGTATTCCAGATGAAATCTGACCAAAGAGGAGTAGAGGGCGATAATGACTTCATGTGATATAGATTTAATGCTTCTGTTAATACATCCCAGAATTGCATTTGCTTTTTTTGCTGCTGCATCACACTGTTGACTCATGTTCAGTTTATGATCTATTAGTATACCCAAGTCTTTTTCACATGTGCTGTTGCTTAGCCCTATTCCTTCCTTTCTGTATATGCATTATTCATTTTTATTGCCCAGATGTAGTACTTTGCATTTTTCCCTGTTAAAAACCGTTCTGTTAGTTGCTGCCCACTGCTCCAGTTTATTTATATCTTTTTGAATCCTCTCTCTCTCTTCTCTAGTATTAGCTATCCCTCCTAGCTTTATGTCATCAGCAAATTTAATCAGTTTACTCTCAATTCCTTCATCTAAATCATTGATAAAGATGTTGAACAATACAGGGCCCAGTACAGAACCCTTACATATTTGGTATTGCCGCTCCGCAACGACCCGACCTATAAAACTTTCCCACTAGTTAACCCCTTTAATGAACACCATAAAAAAATAAAAAATGAGGCAAAAAACAATGCTTTATCATCATACTGCCGAACAAAAAGTGAAATAGCACGTGTTCAAAAAGATGGATATAAATAAACAGCGTGTTTTGCCCACAAAACACACTGACATGTGCACAGTCCCATTCACTTGAATAGGCAAATAGCACTCCTTTCCTCCCAAGTCTCTCTATATGGCTAATTAGTACTCTACAGCCTCATATGGGGTATTGCCACATTCAGTAAAAATTGTGGGACAAATTGTGGTGCCATTTTTACCCACTTCTTGTGTGAAAATGTAAACTCTTTGGCTAAAACAAATTTTTGGTGCTAAAAATGTAGTTATTTTGTCTTCACTGCCCAATGATATAAAATTCTGTGACACACCCATGGTGTTAATGCAAGGGGATGTATTATGTCCTTGCTTCTTACCATATGCTCTGTTTGACGTAACGTTTTATTGCTGATTTGTGATACTGTAAGATGTCTCATGTTGTATGTATTTACTGTTGCTGCTATGTACATAGTTTGCATAGGAAAAGTGTAGTACCTAAATTCGGCCACTAGATGGGGCATTTTAGTTTACACTGATTTAGATAGTAATTTCATAGTGTATATAGTTAACAGTTAAAAACATAGGAGGGGTCATCTGCTGTTGAGAAAGGAAGGACTTCCTGATCTAGGCCAGACGGCCTGGGTGCCCATAGCTCCTGCATGGGTCTTAGTGCCCAGGAATTGTTGCAGAGACTGCGCAACTTTATGCTAAGTGAGAGCCCAGCTATCTGTAACAACAGTCCAGGAAATCCGCCAGACAGGATTACAGTGGTCAACAGCAGTGAAGTGCAGAAGCTGAAGAAAAGGCCAGGAGAGTACAGGGACACAGGAGACTCCAAGATGTAGCAACTCATCGCATGGGCTGATGCCTTCAGATCTGGGGAGAAACAGCTGAGGGAATCTCCTACTGCAGTGAGAGTAAGCGGAGAGGATGCTGTGATACAATCAGGGATGGTGGGTCCCTGTAATGTACTGGAGGCCATAGGAAGTACTGTAGGAGGAGACAGAACAGTACAGAAAGACAGGTCGCTCACCATGTGGCAGCTGACATCGGGGGCTGAAGTTCTAGTGTTTGGGGCGAAACAGACTAAAGAACTCCTAACCGTAGCAGAATTGGTCAGGGAGGACGCTGAGGAACTGTATGAGTCAGAGAGGAAAGCACAGGGAAAGAGGAAGATATGTACAATGTGACGCCTGTAATTAATGCTGTGAAATACTTGGATGTGCTGCGAAATGGAAACAGTAAAGATGTTCAGTTTCAAGTTGAAATTGACTGTGTCTCAATTCTTGACATCTGAGCTTTGCATTGTGCCTGAAAAATATTTCTCTATTACATGTAGTGTATTGGCACACTCAGGAAAAAATGGACCTCAGTTTCTTGTAAAAGAAATTTCAGATTAGCCCTTATAAAAATTGAAAACTTGAGGCTTCAACATTTTAGTGGCAAAAATGTAATTTGTTCTTTCCTCACCACTCAGTGGTATAAAATTCTGTGATGCACATGTGGTGTTAATATGAATACTGCACCCCTAGATGAATTCATTGGGGAGTGTATAGGGGGTTTCTGTTGTTCTGGCACCTCAGGGGCTCTGCGAATGTGACATGGCACCCTCAAGCCATGCCAGCAAAATCTGAACTCCAATATGGCAACTCTTCACTTCTGAGCTTTGCATTGTGCCTCAAAAGTAGTATTCCCCTGCATATGGGGTATCGGCATAGTCAAGAGAAATTGCACAACCTTTGGGGTCCAATTTCACTTGCTACCCTTGGTAAATAAAAAATTGGGGCGAAAATATTATTTTTGTGGAAAAAAATATGATTTTTTATTTTCACGGCTCTACATTATAAACTTCTGTGAACCACTTGTGGGTTCAAAGTGCTCACCACTAGAGCTGAGCGATACCAGCCGACACTTGAAAATATCGGATCGGAATGGATCGGCCGATCTTAAAAAAAAGTATCGGTATCGCCGATTCCGATACCGGAAGTCCCATTCAAGTCTATGGGACTTCCGGTATCGGAATAAGAAAAACCCTATTTTTGCCTTGTACAGCCTCTCTGGGGTCTGTACGGGCCTTTCGGGGGGCTGTGCCGGCCTGCCAGGGGGTCTGTGCAGGCTCCGGTGGTCTGTGCCGGCCTGCCGGGGGGGCTGTGACGGCCTGCCGGTGGTCTGTGCAGGCTTCGGGGGTCTGTGCAGGCATCGTCCGATGGGACTACAAGTCCCATCGGGCGATGCCTGCTACCATGACAGTGATTGACACATTAGCCAATGATGGGACAGTAGTAGTCCCATCATCCGGCTAATGTGTTGAATGTAAAAAAAAAATAAAAAAATTACATGCTACATACATACAACATGCATACTACATATATACTACATGCAACATGCATACTACATATATACTACATGCAACATGCATACTACATATATACTACATGCAACATGCATACTACATACATGCTACATACTACATGCATGCTACATACATGCTACATACTACATACATACTACATATATACTACATGCATGCAACATACATACTACATATATACTACATGCATGCAACATACATACAACATATATACTACATGCATGCAACATGCATACTACATATATACTACATGTAACATACATACTACATATATACTACATGCAACATGCATACTACATACATGCTACATACTACATGCATGCTACATACATGCTACATACTACATGCATGCTACATACATACTACATATATACTACATGCATGCAACATACATACTACTTGTATACTACATGCATGCAACATACATACTACATATATACTACATGCATGCAACATACATACAACATATATACTACATGCATGCAACATGCTTACTACATATATACTATATATACTACATGTAACATACATACTACATATATACTACATGCTACATACATGCAACATACACACTACATGCTACATACATGCAACATACACACTACATGCTACATACATGCAACATACATACTACATACATACTACATACCACATGCATGCAACATGCATACTACATATATACTGCATATATACTACATGCATGCAACATACATATATACTACATACAATACATACATATAGACATACAGTACATATAACATAGAGTACATACTCACCGTCACTTGGATCCCCGAAGCCATTGTCGCCTGAGGGATAAATATCAAAATAAAAAAATACCAATATACTTACCCCGATCCGCAGAAGTCCACGAGGGTCCCACGTCCATCTTGCGTGGAGAACAGCAGCATCAGCTGATGCTACCGTTCTCTACCAGCTCCAGGAATACAATGACGGAAGGTAGGTATCCTTCCGCACTGTATTCCTCCACCACTTTAAAAAAAAAAAAGTCCCACGCAGCAATGGCATAAAGTGAGACTAGGGACTTTTTTTTTTTTGTTTTTTAAAGTGGTGGAGGAATACAGTGCGGAAGGATACCTACTTTCCGTCATTGTAAGTATCGGTACTCGGTATCGGAATTCCGATACGGCAAATATCGGCCAATACCCGATACTTGCGGTATCGGAAAGCTCAACACTACTCACCACACATCTAGATAAGTTCCTTGGGGGTCTAGTTTCCAAAATAGTGTCACTTGTGGGAGTTTCCACTGTTTAGGCTACATGGCGTCCGATCTCAATTCCAGACAATTTTGCATTGAAAAAGTCAAATGGCGTACCTTCCCTTCCGAGCTCTGCCATGCGCCCAAACAGTGGTTTACCCCAAAATATGGGGTATCAGCCTACTCAGAACAAATTGCACAATAACTTTTGGGGTCCAATTTTTCCTGGTACCCTTGCTAAAATAAAAAAGTTTGGATCTGAAATAAATTTTTTGTGAAAAAAAGTTAAATGTTAATTTTTTTTAAACATTCCAAAAATTCCTGGAAAGCATCTGAAGGGTTAACAAACATCTTGAATGTAGTTTTGAGCACCTTGAGAGGGGCAGTTTTTAGACTGAGGTCACTTTTGGGTATTTTCTATCATATAGACCCCTCAAAGTGACTTCAAATGTGATGTGGTCCTTAAAAAAACCCCCTCATTTTTCGGATTATAAGATGCTCCGAATCATAAGATGCACCCCAAATTTTGAGGAGAAAAATAGGAAAAAAGGGTTTTTTTAATACAATGGTGGTGCTTCTTATAATCCATGCGTCTTATTTCTTACAGGGGTGGTGACTGCGGTGAAGCGTGGTGCCAGGGTCGCTGCTGGAGGAGGAGTGGGAGTGATGCTGCAGGCCGCATGCTGGGTTGAGGGGGGTGTTCCGATTTGCGGCACGGCCCTGCTGGTGTCCGGTGCTGCTGCAGGTGTCTGATTCTTCTGCGAGTGTGTCCATGCTGACGCTGCTGTGGGTGTCTCCGGTGCTGCTACAGGCGTCTCCGATGCTGCTGCGGGTGTCTCCGGTGCTGCTGCAAGTGTCTCCGGTGCTGCTATGGATGTCTCCAGTGCTGCGGGGGCTCTGCCGACATTTTGTGAAAGGCCAGAGCCCCTGAAGTTCCAGGGTTTCCTATGCGGTGGATTCTGGGAAAATGGCTGCTGGGGCAGCGCATGCCCAGATGGAGATCTCGGCACCAAGGTCTCAGCATCGAGATCTCCATGCGCCACTCCCGGCAGCCATTTTCCCGGTGTCCACTGCATAGAAAACCATGGAACTCTCTTGCCTTTCAAAATATGTTGGCAGAGCCCCCGCGGCACTGGAGACACCCGCAGCAGCACAGGACACCCCCACAGCATCGCTGGACACCCGAAGCACCACCGGACACCCCCTCATCCCAACCTGCAGCCTGCAGCAATGGTACCAGTAAGGTATATCCGCATTATAAGACGTACCCCCATTTTCCACCCAAATTTGGGGGGGTGAAAGTGCATCTTATAATCTGAAAAATACGGTAGTGTTGTAAAAATAAGAAATCGCTGTTTAACTTTTAACTCTTATAAAGTCCTAACAAAAAAAAAATTTGGTTCCAAAATTTTGTTGATGTAAAGTAGATATGTGGGAAATGTTAATTATTAAGTATTTTGTCTGATATATCTTTGTGATTTAAGGGCATGAAAATTCAAAGTTGGAAAATTGCGAAATTTTCAACATTTTGGCCAAATGTCTGTCTTTTTTCACAAATAAGTGCAAGTCATATCAAATAAATTTTACAGCTATCAGGAGTACACGATATCATGAAAAAGCAATCTCAGGATCACCAGGATCCATTGAAGTGTTCCAGAGTTATTACCTCATAAAGGGACAGTGGTCAGAATTGGAAAAGTTGGCCCAGTCATTAACATGGGATGATCACCTAGTCTAAATAAAACGTATACATATTATTAGGTATCAAAAAAATCAATAAATTCAATAAAATGCCAGTGGCACACAGAGAGGGAAAGGATGAGAACACAATAACAGGCAAAGAACACACAAGGATTTTTTATTTCCTGTTATTGAAATTTTCTAAATAAAGAATATATATAAAAAAAAAGAACACACAAGGGGTGCAGAACTCTGCAGATCAATAGGAATAATTGGATACATGTCAAAGAATGACACAGTCAATATACTGTCATTATAGACATGAGGTAAAGTCACCATATCCAGACAATATGGTCAAAGGGTATGCAGAAGTCAAGGTCAATGCAAAAGACTAGAAAAGGTCAAATACTGTCAGTGCAGCAATAAAGTATTGTGCCTAAATATAAGGAGCCCATAGTGAGGGTAATGGTGGCCCAGATGAAGCATATCGCATAATTTTATTAGTCAGATATACCTGGAACATTTACTGCAAGACTCAGATCCACAGCGTCCATGCACCCACCGCTACACGCGTTTCGGAGGCCTTCGTCAGGGAATGTGACTTGAGCAATAGCGATGAGATTAAGTAATGCTGACCACCGGAAATGATTCCTGCCATGACCCGGAAATGACGCATGCCATTACTGTTTCTTGGCCTTTTTTCAGAAAACAAGAATGATAACACCAAAACTTTTTCTCCACTCATGGTTAGTGGTTGGGTGAAGCCATTTATTGTCAAACTACTGTGTTTTCTTTTTTTAAGCCATAATGACAACCCAAAACATCCAAATGACCCTGATCAAAAGTTTACATACTCAGGTGATTTAGACCTGATAACATGCACAGAAGTTGACACAAATGGGTTTGAATGGCTACCAAAGGTAATATTCTCACATGTGACCTTTTTGATTGTAATCAGTGTGTACATAAAAGCTGAGTGAGTTTCTGGGATCCAGACAGACATTTGCATCTTTCATCCAGCCACTGACTTTTCTGGATTGTGAGTCATGGGGCAAGCAAAAGAATTGTCAACGGATCTATGGGAAAAGGTAGTTGAACTGTACAAAACAGGAAAGGGATACAAAAAGATAACCAAGGAATTAATAATGCCAGTCAGCAGCATTCAATCTGTGATTAACAAATGGAAAATCAGGAGCTCTGTAAAAACAAAACCACGGTCAGGTAGACCAACAAAAATTTCATCCACAACTGCCAGGAAAATTGTTCGGGATGCAAAGAAAAACCCACAAATAACATCAGCTGAAATACTGTACCCTCTAAAAATTAGTGATGTGGCTGTTTCAAGATGCAAAATAAGGAGGCACTTGAAGGAAAATGGGTTACATGGTCGAGTTGCCAGAAGAAAGCCATTACTGCGCAAATGCCACAAAGTATCTTGCCTAAAATACACAAAAGAGCACAGAGACAAGCCTCAAAACTTCTGGAACAAGGTAATTTGGAGTGATGAGACCAAAATTTAACTTTTTGGCCACAACTATAAACATTGAATTTGGAGAGAGGTCAACAAGGCCTATGATGGAAGGAACACCATTCCTACTGTAAAGCACAGAGGTGAATCGCTAATGTTTTGGGTATGTTTGAACTACAAAGGCACAGGAAACTTGGTCAAAGTTGAAGGAAAGATGAATGCAGCACGTTATCAGCAAATACTGGAAGCAAACTTGTAATTATCATCCCGAAAGCTGGGCATGAGATGTACTTGGACGTTCCAATATGACAACGATCTAAAACACAAGGCCAAGTTGACCTGTCATTGGCTACAGCAGAATAAAGTGAAGGTTCTGGAGTGGCCATCTCAGTCTCCTGACCTCAATATCATTGAGCCACTCTGGGGAGATCTCAAGGGTGCAGTTCATGCTAGAAAGCCCAGGAATTTACAGGAACTGGAGGCTTTTTGCCAAGAAGAGTGGGCAGTTTTACCATCTGAAAAAAAAAGAACCTCATCCACCTCTATCACAAAAGACTTCAAGCTGTCATTGATGTTAAAGTGGGCAATACGCAATATTGAGAAATGGGGTATGTAAACTTTTGATTAGGACCATTTGGATGTTTTGGGTTGTAGTTACGATTTAAAAAGTAAACAAAATAGATTGACAATAATGGTCAGCGCATTAGGGTCCATGCTGTATAATGTCTCCTAAATTAGCTTTCATGATGTATAATGGCCCCTGCATTAGCTCCAGTGCTGTATAATTCACAATGCATTAGTTTTTTGGCCCCTACATTAGCTTTCACGCTGTATAATGGCTCCTGCATTAGCTTTCACGCTGTATAATGGCCACAGCATTAACTATCGTGCTGTATAATGGCTTCCCTATTTGTATAATGGCCCCCGCATTAGCTTCCATGCTGTATAATGTCCCCCATATTAGCTTTAACACTGTATAATGGCACTCGCATTAGCTTCCACACCTATAGGGGCCTTCACAGTAGTTCCAACAATGTAAGAGAAGGGGCCCTCACACTGTATGAGGGTCCTCAATACTTTATTATGCTCCCACAGCCCCACCATCCGATACTCACTTAATCCAGGATCCTGACTTGTCCACCCCATAAAGCGTAGGCAGACCAATATGTTGTTATTACACAGAAAGCAACATCAAAGTCCCAGCACAGCACGATGACATCACCATGCCTGGACTCTGAAGTTGTGTGGTTGCCACAGTGGCCTTGCTTCCCTCCAGGGGGAGTGATGTCTTGCCTGAAAGCAGTGAAAGGGTCTCTTTATCAGGTAGTTCCAGCATGCAACACAGTTCCTACTCCAGGCCAGCAGAGGGAGCTCTGAACCTAACTGCAGAGGAGCTGCTTTCTGAGGTCAGGAATAGGAGGTTAGTCAGTTAGAGTGCAGATAGGGAAGAGTGTGGACATGTTGAGACGAGCTGGGGGCTAGAGCTAGAGCAGAGCTCGTCCCCAGGCTGAAGCGCAGAGGCCAGACACCAAAGTCTGAGGCTGTGTGGATACTAAAAGTCCCACAGCAGAAACCAGAGGGATAGAAGCTGTAAATGCCCTATCCCCAATTGAGACTCGACGACACAGTAGCAAAGTGTGAGCCAGAGAGATGCCATCAAGGGCAGTTCATGAAGGAGGCTACAGCTACTTGTCATGCGAGTGGAGTTCTAAGTAATAGACAGAAAGAGGAACTTTTGAGGAGTTCAGAACCACAAGGACTTCAGAATAGCGCTAGAAAGGAGACCTCACCACCCACCTGCATAGAGAGATTCCCAAACTGCTTTCAGGCTGACCCTCTCCTGTACCATCTGTAATCTGAATCCTGGACTGTACCTACAAAGCCCAGTAAAAGGTAAAAGAAACTGCACTGTTATGTCCTTTGGATTCTCCCTGCATCACTTTCTCAGCACTGCTACATCTCTGTGCCTGAACACTACACCATGTACCTCAATATCTATTACAACTGCCCTGGGACTACAGATCTGCCTGTGGAGAGCTATTACACCTGTGCTGCATAACACCTTCTGTCCCAGAGGATCTGCACTGCAGCGCTGGTCCCCCTTCTGACCAGATACCACAGGTGGCATCACAAACTTATCTACATATAAACTTTATTCAGCATCAATCCTCTTAATTTAGATGGACACTCAGGGCCGTAGACAGGGTCACTGCCACCGCGACACATCCCTTTAAGACACTGGCCCAGTACCGAGTAAACCCACAGCTCTGGGGGTGTTCCACTGGCACATCACTTGCTGCTCTGTAGACTGCAAGCTTAGAGCAACCTGTGGTCTACAGAACAGAGAGCTGTAGTGCAGGGAGATTGTGTCTCCCTGCTCTACCACAAAGGGTAACTATATTGCCGATTTAGTTAACTGTGACAGTAGCTCCAGGTAGGGCCCTTCAAATGCAGGACTCTGGGTGACCACACCCACTGCCTCCCCCAGTAGCTATGCTACTGTAAAGTACCCAAGCAAGATAGCCATGGACAAGCTGCTGCTCCCACTCGCTCTGGCACAGACAACACGTGTCCCTATCCCGGTGTGCTGCTGTGTGTTGGGTGCATCACACTTACTTCTATCTCGCAGGCCTCCATTGGCTCCAGGTCTTTTTCTTCTAGACTAAATAACAAAGCCATTGAAGAAGACTCAGGTCTTCAAAAATTCATTTATAACAACAAGCAAAAAGGCAGCAACACTTACCTGCCCAGGTCTAGAACAAATGCACTGCAGGGTGCAGCCAGCCCATATAGCAAGATGTCAGCAACACAGGTGCAAAATACCAGATTAACAGCCACTCTCCACATACCCATTCCTGGAGGGGGTGACTGCCCAGTATACAATTGCACAATGAGGGTCCGCATAGGGTACCGTTCACACAAGGGAACTGCATGGTGTCTGGTTCACAGCCTATTAGTAACGCCCCTACTATTCGATTAGGCGGGCTGGCCAGCACCCTCTCAATGCATCCCAGTGTGAACACCCCTCATACGAGACCAAACGTGTCTGGGCTCGGCTGCACCCCGAATAATGTAGTGCAAAAAAATTTTTTACCAATTAGTGAGGTATTAGCTGATATTTTGGCCAAAATACTTGAGCCCGTAAACTGCGCCAAAGTTCCTCACGCTTACGGGTCCCTACACTAAACTAAATAACAAAGCCATTGAAGAAGACTCAGGTCTTCAAAAATTCATTTATAACAACAAGCAAAAAGGCAGCAACACTTACCTGCCCAGGTCTAGAACAAATGCACTGCAGGGTGCAGCCAGCCCATATAGCAAGATGTCAGCAACACAGGTGCAAAATACCAGATTAACAGCCACTCTCCACATACCCATTCCTGGAGGGGGTGACTGCCCAGTATACAATTGCACAATGAGGGTCCGCATAGGGTACCGTTCACACAAGGGAACTGCATGGTGTCTGGTTCACAGCCTATTAGTAACGCCCCTACTATTCGATTAGGCGGGCTGGCCAGCACCCTCTCAATGCATCCCAGTGTGAACACCCCTCATACGAGACCAAAAGTGTTGCTGCCTTTTTGCTTGTTGTTATAAATGAATTTTTGAAGACCTGAGTCTTCTTCAATGGCTTTGTTATTTAGTTTAGTTTAGTGTAGGGACCCGTAAGCGTGAGGAACTTTGGCGCAGTTTACGGGCTCAAGTATTTTGGCCAAAATATCAGCTAATACCTCACTAATTGGTAAAAAAATTTTTTGCACTACATTATTCGGGGTGCAGCCGAGCCCAGACACGTTTGGTCTCGTATGAGGGGTGTTCACACTGGGATGCATTGAGAGGGTGCTGGCCAGCCCGCCTAATCGAATAGTAGGGGTGTTACTAATAGGCTGTGAACCAGACACCATGCAGTTCCCTTGTGTGAACGGTACCCTATGCGGACCCTCATTGTGCAATTGTATACTGGGCAGTCACCCCCTCCAGGAATGGGTATGTGGAGAGTGGCTGTTAATCTGGTATTTTGCACCTGTGTTGCTGACATCTTGCTATATGGGCTGCCTGCAGTGCATTTGTTCTAGACCTGGGCAGGTAAGTGTTGCTGCCTTTTTGCTTGTTGTTATAAATGAATTTTTGAAGACCTGAGTCTTCTTCAATGGCTTTGTTATTTAGTTTAGTTTAGTGTAGGGACCCGTAAGCGTGAGGAACTTTGGCGCAGTTTACGGGCTCAAGTATTTTGGCCAAAATATCAGCTAATACCTCACTAATTGGTAAAAAAATTTTTTGCACTACATTATTCGGGGTGCAGCCGAGCCCAGACACGTTTGGTCTCGTATGAGGGGTGTTCACACTGGGATGCATTGAGAGGGTGCTGGCCAGCCCGCCTAATCGAATAGTAGGGGCGTTACTAATAGGCTGTGAACCAGACACCATGCAGTTCCCTTGTGTGAACGGTACCCTATGCGGACCCTCATTGTGCAATTGTATACTGGGCAGTCACTTTTTCTTCTAGAACCTTGACAGCAATCTATCCAGAGACACAGTATTTGTAAAAACAATCAAACTTTTACTTGACAACTGGCAGTCTTTACAAACAGGTAGAAAGGATAAGGCCTAATGGGTTGTCATCTTTCCCACAGGTATTGGACACAACTTCAGCCCTGGTTCTGGGTATGGGTAGAGTATCCCTCTTGCTAACTTCCCTAGCACTAGGAATTCTTCACCACTAGCAATGCACCCGCATTAAATCAATTTCCACCTCTTAGAGTTTGAGTCCATAATTCCCTGTGATTTCACAGGCTGAGAGCACCCAAGGGCCCCAAAGTCTATCTTGAGGTGCCCAGGCCGGCAGACAGATTCACCACTTAGAGTAGTAAGTCCACGTTGACCTTAGCAGTCTATCACTCGCAACTGCTGCTGTCACTTCTCACTGCTCTCCTCAACTTCCCCCTACACTTCCTGACCTTGGCACTAACTACACCTCCCCCTCACTAATTTTGGTCCACAGGTACAATTAACCCTATGTAGGCTAGACTGCAGCCCCAGGGGATGTTACTCCCAGATAACATCAATATAAAATACATTTAACCGCACTTAACCATTTAGGGTGTCAAGGATTAGAACATCACCTCCACCACTCCTACACTACTGCAACAAGGGCAATAATATGCAACCCCATAAGAAATGAATGGAGAACAGGACAACATGAGCACAGAAGTTTCATTCTAACACTGATTATAGGACCATGTAGAAGAGCAAAGAGGTACCAATTTTTTATCTGCAACTATTTATCTAAATGATAGTCAATATACAACTTCCTATGGGATATATCTGGGTGGTGCAAAGTTACAAGTATAGCATATACAATGGACCCATAGAAGCGTCAGTAAAAACGTGAAACGACCATAGTCTGTTCTCTCCTGCCCTGCCACAACCCTTGTTTTTACTTGCTAGCTGCAAGGAATGATCACCATGTCTACAAAATAATAATAATAATAATAATTTTATTTCTATAGCCCCAACATATTCCTCAGCACTTTACATTATAGAGGGGACTTGTACAGACAATAGACATTACAGCATAACAATAAACACAGATCAAAGTAGATACCTAGAGGAATGAGGGCCCTGCTTGCAAGTATACAATCTATGAGGAAAAAGGTGAGACACAAAAGGTAGATGGTAACAATTGCTTTATTTGTTCGGACCAGCCATAATGTAAGAATCGGGTGTTCATGCAAAGCTGCATGAACCAGTTAACAGCCAAAGTATGTAACAGTACAGACACAGAGGGCTATTAAATGCATAAAGCGGGTGAGAACATGATGCGAGGAACTTGATTATGGTAAAAAAAATTTTGAATGGGCCACACAGGGATATTTAGGTTAATGCGTTGAGGCGGTAAGTCAGTCTGAACAAATGCGTTTTTAGGGCACGTTTAAAACTATGGGGATTAATCGTATTAACCTGGGTAGTGCATTCCAAAGATTTGGCGCAGCACGTGAAAAGTCTTGGAGATGGGAGTGGGAGGTTCTGATTATTGAGGATGCTAACCTCAGGTCATTAGTCGAAAGGAGGGCAAGGGTAGGATGGTAGGCTGAGACAAGGGAGAAGATGTAGGGTGGTGCTGAGCCATGGAGTGCTTTGTGGGTGAGGGTGATGAGTTTGTACTGGATTCTGGAGTGGATGGATAACCAGTGTAATGACTGGCGCAAGGTGGAGGCATCGGTATAACGATTGGTGAGGAATATGATCCTGGTTGCCGCATTCAAGACAGATTGGAGAGGGGAGAGTTTGGTAACTTTTTATTCAAAGGATATGGGTGAATGCTGCATTTATATTGCTACTTTGTGAAGAACACATATAATAGTTTCCCGTTCTGCTAATCGATGCAAGTCCCAGCGGTCAGTTACTGACCGATCAACAATTTATCACCTATCCTAAGGACAGGACATTGATTAAAACCTATAATTAAGATGTGCATAATTCATTTTTCTTAACCCCCTTCATCCCGAAGCATGTTTTCACCTTCCTGACCAGGCCAATTTTTTAAATTTTGACCACTCTCATTTATAAGGTCATAACTATGAAATGCTGCAATGGCTCCCACTGATTCTGAGATTGTGTTTTCACTACATATTGTATTTCATGATAGTGGTAAAACCTTGAATTTCCATGCCCTTACATCACCGAAATATGTCACACAAAATAGTTAATAAATAACATTTTCCACATGTCCCACATCAGCACAATTTTTGAAACATCATTTTTTTGGTTAGGAAGTTATATAAGGGTTAAAAGTTGACCAGCGATTTCTCATTTTTACAACAAAATTTACAAAACCATTTTTTTATGGACCACCTCACATTTGAAGTGAGTTTGAGGGGCCTATATGACAGAAAATGCCCAAAAATAACACCATTCTAAAAACTGCTCCCCTCATGGTGCTGAAACCACATTCAAGAAGTTTATTAACCCTGCAAGTGCTTCACAGGAATTAATGAAATGTGGAAAGTAAAAATAAACATTTTTTTTTTCACAAAAATTTTACATTCGACTTAATTTATTTTCTTTCACAAGGGTGATAGGAAGAAATGGACAATACAATTTATCATGCAATTTCTCCTGAACATGTCGACTCAACACCCCTTAAGTGTGGGAAAACAACTGTTTTAGCACATGGCAGGGCTCGGAAGTGAAGGAGCACCGTTTCACTTTTTGAATGTAAAATTTGCTGAAATAATTAGCAGACACCATGTCGTGTTTGGAGAGTACCTGATGTACCTAAGCAGTGAAAACCCCTATAATTGACAGCATTTTGGAAACTAGACCCCTCAGTGAACTTATCTAGATGTGTATTTGGATCGCCCGCCAAGGCAGTGGGGTTACTCGGTACTGGGCCGGTGTCTCAGAAGGATGTGTCACGGTGGCGGTGACCCGGTCCGTGGCCCTGGGCGTCCATGCAAAAGGGGTGAAACGTAGCTAAATAAAGTTGATAATGGATGATACGTGACGCCACCTGTGGTGCTCGGCAATGAAGGGGTTAAGCCGACGCTGCAGGCAGATCCTCTGGGACAGATGGTATAAGGCAGCAAGATGTAATGGCTCTCTAAAGGTAGAGCTGTAGTCCCAGGGCAGTAGTAACAGATGTTGAGGAAGAGGGTGCAGTGTTAGGCACAGAGATGCAGCAGTGCTGAAGGGATTGCAGGAAGAAGGCAATGACACAACAGAGTGCAGTTTCCTTTACCTTTACTGTGCTTTGTAAGTGCAGTCAAGGATCCAGATTACAGATGGAACAGGAGTTGATCAGCCTGGTAGCAACTTAGGAATCTCTCTATGCAGATGGGTTGTGTAGTCTCCTTCCTAGTGCTTATCTGAGGTACTTGCAGTACTGAGTTACAATGAAGTCCCCCTTGCTTGCTCTCTTTAGAACTCCCCTCATATGGCAGACAGCCGTAGCCTCTTTTTTCTGGCTCACACAAGTTGCTGCTGGGCCTCTGAGTCTTAGCTGGGAACAGAGCTTTTAAAGCCTCTTGTTCCTCCGGTTTCTGCTGCAGGACCATCAGCATCCATACAACCTCGGATACCGGACTCCGGACCATGTGCCACAGCTAGAAGTGAGCCTGAATTCTGCTCAATCCTCCAGCTCCTCTCTCCACGTCTCCACTCTTTTCCTTCTCCACACGAACTCCACTAAGTTCCCTTTCCTGGCCCCAGAACGCAGCTCCTTCCCCAGTTTGGTTCAGAGCTCCCTCTGCTGGCCTGGATTGGGAACTGTGCTGTGTGCTGGATTTACCTGACAGAGAGATCCTTCATTGCTTCCAAGCATGACATCACCTTCCCTAGGAGGAAGGTAATGCCACTGTGGCAACCATACTCCTGGGGGTGCCACATTCCCTCCTAGTAAAAATCAGTACTCCCGGACTGAGAAACATGCAAACATATTAACAAATTAACAATTGTAACTGTTACAAGATTTAAAAAATGAAAAATTACAAAAACCAAATCTCCAAAAATAGTCCTTGTGACGATTAGTCCATGCGTCAATGTCCATGGTCCTATTCCTGAGAAAGTTGGTAACTATGTACAAGGATTGTTTTGGCCACACATAGTCCTGTGGCCCAATTGTCTATCAAAACAAAATAAGATATTCAAAAAGTTCTTACAGAGTCTCTGTAGGCACATAAGCTTGAAAAGTTGCATATTTACAGGTACAGTTTACATTTTCTATTTGCACTTTAATCTCTATACCTAACTGGGATCTCACCTTTTGTACTACAGGTAGATCTGCATAGCATGGGTACTTCTCATGGCCTTTTTAGGTTTAGTGGGCCTGTTACTGCTGTTGGTAAACTGGGTAGTAGCCGTCTGTGAACGCTTAGACTCACTGTGGGCATGACAGATTCACCACTGGCAGGGCGAGGATTCTCCGGCTCCACTGCTGGTGTGGCATCCGCTGTCTGAACTTCCTGATTTTCAGAGTTCTCTTGAGTCTCTGCTACTTCAGTTGCAGTAGGCTCGGGAAAGATTAGGAAAGGAACTACGATGGCTTGATCCACTCTTGTCAAGTTTGCAGGAAATTCTCCGAGTACAGTGCTGACCTTTTTCTCTTCTTCCTCTATGTGCTGAAGGTTGTTTTGCTCTCCCATCTTTTCCTTTAGTTGGTCAGGGCACAGTTTCAGATGATCCCTCGATACTGCAGATGAGGTTTCTCCTCCATCCTTACTGATAAGGCACACTTTGGTGTTGTCAAAGTTTGATGGTAGGACAGTGTAGGGTTCAGCTTCCCATTGGTCATCCAATTTATGCATCCTCCTTTTCCTCTTTAGGACCTGTTCTCCTGGTGACAAGGGAACTGCAGGTGCATGTTGATTGTAGTTCTTTTCCTGCTTTTGTCTCACCTGCGCTAGACTCTTTTCCACGCACTCTTGCACTTTACAGTACTGCTGCTGCCTCTCTGTGTCCCAGTGAGCATCTGGTGATGTCACCTCAGGTGTCAGGACTCCCATATCCAAATCAATAGGCAACTTGAAAGGTCTCGCTCTCATTAGGTAGGTTGGTGTGCAGTTGGTGGAATTCACAGGAATGTGATTGTAGAGGTCTACCAGATCTGGCAACTTCTCTGGCCACAGATTCCTCTCTTCCAAAGGCAAGGTCTTCAGTAGATCGATCACCACTTGATTCATCTTTTCACACATGCCATTGGTCTGTGGATGGTACGGTGTTGTCCTGATCTTCTTGCAACCGTACAAGTTACAGAATTCCTGGAACACTTCTGCCTCAAAGGCTGGACCTTGATCTGTAAGCACTCGCTCGGGATATCCATGTGGTCGACAAAAGTGCTGTTGGAATGCTCTGGCTGCTGTTCTGGCTGTTTGATCCTTGACAGGCACGACTACCAGGAATCTCGAATAGTGGTCAATGATGGTAAGAGCATAAACGTAGCCTGAACAGCTTGGGACCAGCTTCACATGGTCCAGGGCTACCAACTCGAGTGGCTGTTTAGTTATTACTAGCTGAAGAGCCCGGCGCTGCCCGGGCATAGTAACTAACTGTGGTTAGTTATAGAAAATTATAATTATCCTCCATCCCATAGTCCCATATACCCATCATACATATCCACGATCCCATAGGCCCGTGCCCATATACCCATCATACATATCCTCCATCCCAAAGTCGAGTGCCCATATACCCATCACACATCCTCCATCCCATAGTCCCATGCCCATATACCCATCATACATATTCTCCATCCCATAGTCCCATGCCCATATACCCATCATACATATTCGCCATCCCATAGTCCCATGCCCATATACCCATCATACATATTCGCCATCCCATAGTCGAGTGCCCATATACCCATCACACATCCTTCATCTCATAGTCCCATGCCCATATACCCATCATACATATCCTCCATCCCATAGTCAAGTGCCCATATACCCATCATACATATCC
This sequence comes from Dendrobates tinctorius, assembly GCF_039654945.1. Classification (NCBI taxonomy): domain Eukaryota; kingdom Metazoa; phylum Chordata; class Amphibia; order Anura; family Dendrobatidae; genus Dendrobates; species Dendrobates tinctorius. The sequence goes on from NW_027361675.1 coordinate 171,327, forward strand.
GCCATCTCATAGTCCCGTGCCCATATACCCGTCATACATATTCTCCATCCTATAGTCCAGTGCCCGTATACCCATCACACATCCTCCATCCCATAATCCCGTGCCCATATACATATCCACCATCCCATAGTCCCGTGCCCATATACCCGTCAAACATATCCTCTATTCCATAGTCCAGTGCCCATATACCCATCACACATCTTCCATCCCATAGTCCCGTACCCATATACATATCCGCCATTCCATAGTCCCGTGCCCATATACACATCATACATATCCTCCATCCCATAGTCCAGTGCCCATATACCCATCACACATCCTCCATCCCATAGTCCCGTTCCCATATACCCATCATACATATCCTCCATCCCATAGTCCCGTGCCCATATACATATCCTCCATCCCATAGTGCCGTTCCCATATACCCATCATACATATCCTCCATCCCATAGTCCGGTGCCCATATACTCATCACACATCCTCCATCTCATAGTCAACCATTATGACATCATAATGACATCATAATGAGCGGCGGCGGGGCTTGCAACCTTTGATGACATCAGCGTCGCCATGGCAACCATTGTGACATCATAATGAGGGGCGGGGCTTGGCGCACACACTGCTTCCCCAGTATGCAAATAGGGGCATTGTGACATCACAATGAGGGGCGGGGCTTGACGCACACACACTTTTTCCCCCAGTATGTAGATAGGGGCAAAATTGTTTGGTGAATTGGAACGCGCGGGGTTAAAATTTCGCCTCACAACATAGCTTAGGACGCTCTCGGGGTCCAGACGTGTGACTGTGCCAAATTTTGTGGCTGTAGCTGCGACGGTGCGGATGCCTATCCCGGACATACAAACAAACACACACACACACACACATACACACATACATACACACATACACACTTTGAGCTTTATATATTAGATTGCCTGCAAAGGAGCTCGCAGGCTGTTACGGTCCTTCCTGCGCAGGTTGCAATGTTGACACTCCCGGCACCAATTTTCAATGGCCTTCCTCATACCAGCCCAGTAGAATCTCTCTCGGAGCAAGGCCTCCAACTTCTTCCATCCAAAGTGTCCAGCTCCATTGTGGTATGCTTCCAAGACCATTGATGCCTCCCTCTTTGGGACTACCACCTGCCAGACCAACTCATGAGTGCTGGCATTGATACTCATCCGACACAACTTTCCCTCATAGATGAACAGCCTGCCTCTTTCCTTCCACAACTGCTGGGTTTCTTCATGAGCATCTGGAGATGGGCGTGAGTCAGCTTGTGACAGTAGCTCCTTTACCAGGCGGACTGCGGGGTCGCTATCCTGAGTTTCTGCCCAGTCATGATGAGGCATTGGATTTCGGGTGGCCTCTTTCATGATAGATCGTCTGTTTCTCACTGCTTGGGCACGTTGGGCCGCAACTGGCCGGTGGAAGGCAGGTAACTCTATTTCTTCAAGTGCCTCAGGGTCTTCTCCTGCATCTGGCAGATTGGGCATTCTGGACAGCGCATTAGCATTTGCATTGTTGTGCCCCGTTCGGTACTTGATGGTAAATTCATAGTTAGACAGCTGAGCCATCCATCGCTGCTCCAGTGCACCTAGTTTTGCAGCTTCCAAGTGAGTCAGCGGGTTGTTGTCCGTGAAGATGGTAAACTTGGCTGAAGTAAGGTAATGCTTGAATTGTTCAGTCACAGCCCAGACTATGGCGAGGAACTCCAATTTGAAGGAACTGTAGTTGTCAGGGTTCCTTTCAGTGGGACGAAGCTTCCTGCTGGCGTAGGAGATCACTCTTTCTTTGCCATTCTGTACCTGTGACAGTACTGCTCCAAGTCCCACGATGCTGGCATCAGTATACAGAACAAATGATTGGTCAAAATCTGGGTAGGCCAGAACTTCAGAGAGCCATTTTCAGTCGAGTGAAGGACCTCCCCAGTTCCTCATTCCATTCAAATGTAGGACTCTTTTCCTGGCTTTCTTGGGCTGGCCCACCAGAAGATTTTGCATAGGTGTGGCTATCTCAGTGAAGCCTTTGATGAACTTTCGGTAGTAGCCTACCAACCCGAGGAATTGACCTACCTCATGGATCTTGCTGGGCTTCTACCAGTCCCGGATGACAGTGACTTTGTCAGGATCCGGAGCCACACCTTCTGCACTCACTACATGACCGAGGTACTGCACCTTGGGCTTTAGGAGGTGGCATTAGGATGGCTTCACTTTCAAGCCAAAGTTGGACAAGGCTTCGAACACTTCAGCCAGGTGCTCCAGATGGTCTTCATAAGTCTTGGAGAAAACAATGACATCATCAAGGTACAACAGAACTGTCTCGAAGTTCTTGTGTCCAAGACAGCACTCCATTAGCCATTTAAATGTCCCTGGGGTGGTGCAGAGCCCGAAGCAGGGATGCTGCAGACAGATCCTCTGGGACAGATGGTATAAGGCAACAAGATGTAATAGCTCCCCACAGGTAGTGCTGTAGTCCCAGGGCAGTAGTAATAGATGTTGAGGAAGAGGGTGCAGTGTTAGGCACAGAGAAATAAGAGAAATGAGAAATAAAAAGTAAACGCCACCATTAGTCCTGTGTCATGCCAACAGTAAAGCATCCCAAGACCATTCCAGCATGAAGTAATATTTCTCCAACCATTTGTGAATCCAGACTTTATTCATCCCGAATATGTTCAAAGAGGTTGAGGTCAGGCCTCTGTATGGGTCCTTCAAGTTTTTCCACACCAAAGTCAGTTAACCATGCCTTTATGGACTTTGAATTGAACACTTGAGCAGTCAGGCTGGAGCAGAAAAGAGCTTTCCACCAGACTGCTCTCACAAAGTTGGAAACATACAGTACATTTGTCCAAAATGTTTTGATATGCTGAAACATTAAGATTTCTCTTCACTGGAACAAAGGGTTTAAGCTAACTGCTAAAAACAACCCAGTAGCATTATCCCTACTTCACCAAACTTTGCAATTGGCAAAATGCAGTCAAGCAGGTAACATTCTCCCAGACTTGGCCATCAGACTTCCAGATGAAATGTTATTCATCACTGCACAGTACATGTGTGGCGCCCCTGAGGCTTCAGTCGCCACAGAGGTACTGCACCTCCTCCTGAGGTGTGGTGCCCCACCATCCAGGTAAGGTGGGAACTCATAACCACACTCCAACACCTGCACCCCTCACCACAAAGTAGTGTAGCAAAGCCACATTGTGGCTCCTTGCTTAGAGAGTAGCAGAGCACCTTTGGTGGTTCCCTGCTTGGAACACGAAACGTGCTGGGAGGCAGGTGGAGTTTAGAATACATAAAGAGCGGGAAGGTTCAGTCAGTCTGTCAGTGAGTGCAAGAGAGAGAGTCACTCAGAGAGGAGTGAGGATCCCTGGAAGAGGGATGGAGGAAGGAGTGCTGCAGCTGCCTCAGTGTCTTAACCAGCTGGCACAGGAAAGGAAAGAAGGAGAAAGACTTTGGACTGAAACCTGACCTTCTATGAGAGAGAGGGATTAGTATGGAACGAAGGAGTAAAAGGGAACACAGAGGACGTGGGTTAGAGGAAGAACCCTGCCTAGAAGTTCTAAGCGCAAGGCCGGGGCCCGGTCCCCGAGGTTGTATGGATACTGAAGGTCCTGCAGCAGACACCGGTGGAGTAGTGAGCTGTAAATGCACTACTCCCATCTAAGACTTGTGGGCACAACAGCAACTTGGATAGTGAGCCGGGACTCAGGAGTAAGGAGTCCCCAAAGCAGGCTACAGTTGTCTGCCGTACAAGAAGAGTTCTTGGGAACATCTATCAGGAGGCACTCCAGTGTAACTCAGTACTAGGAGTACTTCACTTAAAGGCGCTATAGAGGAGAAGTTCAGAAAGGTTCATGTTGGCGGAGTGTTGGAAGGGAGCATCCTATCTTGCCTGGAGGTTGACTGAGCCCAGGACCCGGAGGACACAGCACGGAGGCAGGCATCTGTGTGAACTGCAGACTGTGAGTAAAGCTTTGGAACTACATGCCCTGGTATCCTCCACTTATTCCCGCATCACTACACCCCGCATTACTACATCTGGGCACCGGCCTCTACACCACCTGTGCCTCTCCTCCATTGCTATATCTACACTGCCCTGGGGCTACAGTTCCACCTGTGGGGAGATTCACCATCTTAGCTGCAACCCACCACCAGTCCCAGAGGATCTGCATGCAGCGTCGGTCTAACACCTCACTTGCCGAACACCACAGGTGGCGTCACAAACTATTCAGAAACTTTATTTCATTGTTCATTCATCCCCTTTTTGCCATGGAGCCCCAGGGCCACGGGCCGGGTCACAGCTTCCGTGACAACTCCCATTGAGATCAACGGGCCCGGTACCGAGTACCCCGCTAGGCCCTGGTGGGGCGCTCCACATGTTTCTGCTGCTTCAGAATCCAGCCATGGCATGCTTTACACCTCTCCATCTCAAGCTTGCCTTTGTGCTTGATGATATAAGCCTTGCATGCACATGGTCTGCCATGGAAATCCAAGATATGAAGGTTTTGACTGAGATGTTAATGCCAGGGGAGGTTCGGAACTCTCCAGGTATTAAGTCAGCATAGTGTTAGCAACTTTCATTCACTATGCACCTCAGCACTTGGCATCCCTGCTCTATAATGTTTCATGGTCATCCATTCTAGAATATATAGTAAGGAAAAAGCTTCTGACTTGTTACAATCTTACTATCCTGCTATAGTACAATGCTGAAATTCAGTGATCTCTGTAGAATGTGCTCCTCTTGAACAAATGTTTGTAAAAGCAGACTGCATGTCTGGGTGCTGGATTTTTACATACCTGCCAGGGGCTGGCTGGCAAATTTTAGCCTGGGAGGCAAGGACAATGCAGTGGCCCACTGTGACGCAGGCCGCGGCCCATCTTAAGGCTTTGGTCTCCTGTAGTAGCACTTGAGTATAGCACGAGTGCGACAGAGGTACACCTAACAACTCATTTCATAAAAATGGTTGAGGAACAATAAATACTTATCAATAGAAAAAAGGCTCTGCTAGTGTATCACCACCGAAAACACAAGTAAGTGCTCAATTGACAAATTTATTTCTCTCATTTGCTTCATATCAGTGTGTCAGCCAGGGGTCCACAGCATACCATAACATTGATATCAGCACAAATCCTGCCTTGCTGACGGTCCAGCTCTCTGAACCCGCGGCACACTACACCACCACTATCAGTACATGGTAATACTACCGTAATTTTACTAAATTGTTGGTAATGGTTGTAGTAGTGCCTATTAGAGTTGAGCGAAACGGGTCGAAAAAATTCAAAAGTCGCCGACTTTTGGCAAAGTCGGGTTTCATGAAACGAAACCCGACCCTAGGATGAGGTCGGCCACGAGGTCGGCGACTTACGCGCCAAAGTCGCGTTTCAAAAGTTTGTTTTGCGCTCTTTTTCAGCCAATCAGGATCCACGGACACTGTGGGCAACGTGATGACATAGGCACGGGTCACCACCATCTTTCAGAAGGGCATGCAAGTGATTGGCTTGCTTTGGTGGGCGTCACAGGGGGTATAAAAGGGCGTGCACGCCGACCGCCATCTTACTTCTGCCGATCTTAGTATAGGGAGAGGTTGCTGCTGATTCTGTAGGGAGAGCGTTAGGCAGGGAAGAAGACAAAAAAACTGCTTCTGCTGCTAGCGATTTGGCCTGCACAACACACAAGTCACTGTGTGTGCAGTGCAAGGGGAGGCTATATAGTGGTGTATCAGTGGTGTTGGTTGTTGGGCTGCCTTCTAAGGCTTCCTGACATTCCTGCATTGCTGTTTACCCACTGCTCCGCAAACTGCTTTTTTAAAAGCAATCCAATCTCCCTTATCCTCTAGTCACTTTTGTCACAGCTGTGCCATCGAGCCTGTCACATAGCGCTCAGATATTCATTGGGCCTCACACAATCCAAAAGTGTCCAGTGTCCAAAAGTGTGTGCAGAGATTCAAAATCTCCCTTATCCTCTAGTCACTTTGGTCACAGCTGTGCCATCGAGCCTGTCACATAGCGCTCAGATATCAGTGGGCCTCACACAATCCAAAAGTGTCCAGTGTCCAAAAGTGTGTGCAGAGATTCAAAATCTCCCTTATCCTCTAGTCACTTTGGTCACAGCTGTGCCATCGAGCCTGTCACATAGCGCTCAGATATCAGTGGGCCTCACACAATCCAAAAGTGTCCAGTGTCCAAAAGTGTGTGCAGAGATTCAAAATCTCCCTTATCCTCTAGTCACTTTGGTCACAGCTGTGCCATCGAGCCTGTCACATAGCGCTCAGATATCAGTGGGCCTCACACAATCCAAAAGTGTCCATCCAGTGTCCAAAAGTGTGTGCAGAGATTCAAAATCTCCCTTATCCTCTAGTCACTTTGGTCACAGCTGTGCCATCGAGCCTGTCACATAGCGCTCAGATATCAGTGGGCCTCACACAATCCAAAAGTGTCCAGTGTCCAAAAGTGTGTGCAGAGATTCAAAATCTCCCTTATCCTCTAGTCACTTTGGTCACAGCTGTGCCATCGAGCCTGTCACATAGCTCTCAGATATCAGTGGGCCTCACACAATCCAAAAGTGTCCAGTGTCCACAAGTGTCTGCAGAAATTCAAAATCTCCCCTGTCCTATAGACACCTTGTACCTTGTTTTACATTACTATATAGTTTGTTGGATTTTGTCTACATTTCTACCAAAAATGAGGAAGGCTGGTGGAAGAGGCCGTGGAATTGGGCGGGGGTTGGCAGCTGGTAATGATGGTGTTGGTGGTGGATCTGATGGTAGTGGCAAGAGCAAAATAGGACCGAATGCAGGAGGTGCTGACCCTGTGTCATCGTCTAGCTACATAAGGCCTCGAACGCTTAGTTTTCTAGGAGTTGGCAAACCGCTTTTAAAGCCAGAGCATCAGGAAAAAGTTTTGTCTTACATTGCTGACTCAGCCTCCAGCTCTATCGCCTCCTCTTCTTCAGTTGTAAAAAGTAAAAGCACTGAGTCGTCATTGGAGGCTCATGTTCATGAACCACACCTTTCCTTGTGTCTTTCACCCCAACCAAGATTGAAGGATGACGCAGGCCATACTACTGATTACTCCATGGAGCTGTTTTCACATACCATGCCTGGATTATCAAGTGAAATGGTGAATTACCCAGGCCAAGATGAATCTGACATGGAGTGCACTGATGCACAGCCGCTGATGGATGATTCTGCTGGTACATTCACTCAGAGCACTACATTGTCCTCGCAGTGTACAGAGCCAGATTCTGACCCTGATGAGACTCAGGTGCCCCTTCCCGCACACTATACCACCATACACGGTGACACAGAGGAAGGTGCACATGACATAGAAGAGGAGGTGATGGATGACCCAGTTGTTGACCCAGATTGGCATCCATTGGGGGAAGAGGGTGATGCTTCCAATAGCTCAGATGAGGAGCATCCACAGCAGACATCGACATCGCAACAGCTGTTATCTGGCAGGCCCGGAGCACTCCAAAGACAGGTTCCAAACATCAAAAGAGTTGCTGGACAGCTTGTCCAGAGGGTCAAAAGATCACAGCGTGCTAGGCCGCAAAATGTCTGCCAAAGTAGGAAGAGTGCAGTGTGGCACTTTTTTGACCAAAATCCTCATGATCAGGACAAGGTTATCTGTAAGAAGTGCGCAAAGACCTTTAGCCGAGGGAAAAATCTGAAAAATTTGAATACCAGTTGCATGCTTAGACATTTAACCAGCATGCACTTGCAAGCGTGGACACAACACCAAACCTCAAGTGCCACATGTGCAACTGATCACAACGAAGGTAGTCAGCAACGCTACATTGTTTCCCCCACTGTAAGCCCACCGGTTAGCACAGCAGCAAATGTTGAGGTGTCGTTGCAAGACCACAGCAGTCAGGAAATCCCACTGTTATATCAACGAAAGACTGATTCTAGGCCATCAGAAAGAACACCAAATCCATCACCATCATCAACCCTCTCTCAGTCCGCCCTGTCCACCGCTACTTCCACCATATGCAGCTCTCAAGTCCAGCTCACCCTCCCAGACACTATGAGTAGGTCAAGAAAGTACTCAGTCTCTCATCCGCGTACACTGGGTTTGAACGCCCACATTGCCAAACTAATCTCGTTTGAGATGATGCCCTTTCGGTTGGTGGAAAGCACAGCTTTCCGCGAACTCATGGCCTATGCAGTACCACGCTATGACCTACCCAGTCGCCACTTCTTCTCTCGCAAAGCCATCCCAGCCCTCCACCATCATGTGAAAGACCGCATTGTCCATGCACTCAAGCAGTCAGTGAGCGGAAAGGTGCACCTCACAACTGATGCATGGTCCAGTCGGCATGGCCAGGGCCGTTACGTGTCCATCACTGCGCACTGGGTTAATGTGGTGGATGCAGGGTCCACAGGGGACAGCGGTGGTGGGACAGTGCTGCCTAGCCCATGGTATAGGAAACAGTTGGCTGTAGGCGTTCGACCCTCCTCCTCCTCCTCCAGAAGCGAAAGCTCATCCACAGAGCGCAGTCGTACGAGCACTCCATCTGCAGCTGCCACTGTTGCACACGATGTGTCCCCCTATCGAGCAGCTAGTGGAAAGCGTCAGCAGGCTGTGTTGCAGATGATGTGTTTGGGCGACAGACACACCGCCGAGGTGCTGGCCGAGTACTTGAAGCGACAAACTGAGTCATGGCTGGGCAGTGTACATCTTGAGGCAGGCAAGGTAGTTAGTGATAACGGCCGTAATTTTGTGGCAGCCATAGCCCTTTCAAAACTCAGCCACATACCTTGCTTGGCTCACACCTTGAACCTGGTGGTGCAGTGCTTCCTCAAAAATTATCCGGAGTTAACAGCCCTGCTCCAGAAGGTGCGAAGACTGTGCGCGCACATCCGCCGGTCGCCTGTACACTCCGTTCATATGCAGAAGCTGCAGCGATTGCTCCACCTTCCCAACCACCGCCTCATTATCGACATTGCAACAAGGTGGAACTCCACCCTGCACATGGTGGAGCGGCTGTGCGTGCAGAGGCAAGCCATAATGCATTTGTGGGAGGATACACGGCCAGGCACTTTGAGAGCAGACATGGAGTTGACAGGTGTGCAGTGGTCGAAGCTAAAAGACCTTTGTAAAGTCCTTCAGTGTTTTGAGGAATGCACACAGCTGGTAAGCGCAGACGACGCCATCCTAAGCATGAGCATCCCACTTATGCGTCTGCTCATGCAAACTTTGACGCACCTTAAAGAGCAGGCGTCTGCAGCCAATGTTGATGAGGAGGAAGAGGAGGAGGGAATCCTTGATGACATTCAGCCATTGTCTGCTCAGGGAACTCTCCTGGACAAGGTGGAGGAAGAAGAGGAGAAGGAGGATGATGATGGGGATGATTACTTAGGGAAGGAGGATGCATCTCGTGGGGCAAGTGAAAATGTTGGCGTGGCAAGGTCTGGTACAGGGTTTGTGCGTGACTGGAGGGATGTGGATTTGCCAGAAAGTGCTCCTCCACCCAGCACTCGCAGTGCATCATTGACACCGGGAACATTGGCCCACATGTCAGATTATGCCTTGCGATCCTAAAAAGGGACCCCCACATTGCCAAAATGATGAACGATGACGACTACTGGTTGGCCAGCATCCTGGATCCACGCTATAAAGGCAAATTACAAAACATCATGCCACAGGAGAACCTTGACCTAATATTGGCTAATAAACAAGCAACTCTGGTAAATCGGTTGCTTGAGGCATTCCCAGCACACAGCAGCGGTGATGGTTCTCACACGAGCCGTACGGGCCGGGGGCAGCTTGGCAGAGGTGTTCGTGGTGCACACAGCAGAAGTGGCGTTGGAGACAGGGGTTTCATGATAATGTTGTGGACTGATTTTTCAAATACCGCTCACACAACTGGTAATACTGCATCGATGGAAAGTGACAGGAGACAGCAGTTGTCAACTATGGTTACAAACTACTTTTCCTCCCATATCGATGTTCTCCCACATAGGTCATTCCCCTTTGACTATTGGGCCGCTAAACTGGACACCTGGCCTGAATTGGCCCAATATGCCTTACAGGAGCTCGCTTGCCCAGCTGCAAGTGTGCTATCGGAAAGAGTCTTCAGTGCAGCTGGATCAATCCTGACAGAAAAAAGGACCAGTCTGTCAACCCAAAATGTGGATGATCTAACCTTCATTAAAATGAACCACGCATGGGTTTCCAAGGATTTTGTCCCACCTTCCCCTGATGACACATAGGGTGACAGAAAAATGGCTTGCTTTGGTCCACCTCTTCCTGGTACTTCACCTATTTCGCCTTTTGCATCAGCTGAATGTCCAACATCAACATATGCCACTTTCTAAAACTCCCTAACTGTGCTGCCTCCCCCCCATGGCCAGGGTCACCACCTAGCGCACGACACCGTGCGAGTGCCGTTGCCCTGGACAGGTGGGTAGGCCGACTCTTGGGCGCGGGCACTGGCACAGGGTCCCTCATAGTGCAATCAAGTGTCTCTGACGGTGGTGGTGCACACCCGCCGTCAGACACACCGCTGTACTATGAGGGGCCCAGTGCCAGTACCGACGCCCACGAGTGGGCCCCCCTTGCTTGGGCAGGGCCCCAGCATTTGCAATCTTTACCTCTCCCTGCTCCTCCGCTGTGTAATCTGGGCCGTCAAATCCATACTGTGCCTGACACCGTCTGAGCCTGCCTCCTGATGTATAGACATATATTTTGAATGTGTACGCTATCCATACATGTTATCCGGGGAAACGGTACCCTTTCTAACCTTTGTGCAATCCATACTGGGCCTAACACCGTCTGAGCCTGCCTCCTGAGACATATATTTTGAATGTGTACGCTATCCATACATGTTATCCGGGGATACGGTACCCTTTCTAACCTTTGTGCAATCACGTGCAATCCATACTGGGCCTAACACCGTCTGAGCCTGCCTCCTGAGACATATATTTTGAATGTGTACGCTATCCATACATGTTATCCGGGGATACGGTACCCTTTCTAACCTTTGTGCAATCACGTGCAATCCATACTGGGCCTAACACCGTCTGAGCCTGCCTCCTGAGACATATATTTTGAATGTGTACGCTATCCATACATGTTATCTGGGGATACGGTACCCTTTCTAACCTTTGTGCAATCACGTGCAATCCATACTGGGCCTAACACCGTCTGAGCCTGCCTCCTGAGACATATATTTTGAATGTGTACGCTATCCATACATGTTATCTGGGGATACGGTACCCTTTCTAACCTTTGTGCAATCACGTGCAATCCATACTGGGCCTAACACCGTCTGAGCCTGCCTCCTGAGACATATATTTTGAATGTGTACGTTATCCATACATGTTATCTGGGGATACGGTACCCTTTCTAACCTTTGTGCAATCCATACTGGGCCTAACACCGTCTGAGCCTGCCTCCTGAGACATATATTTTGAATGTGTACGCTATCCATACATGTTATCTGGGGATACGGTACCCTTTCTAACCTTTGTGCAATCACGTGCAATCCATACTGGGCCTAACACCGTCTGAGCCTGCCTCCTGAGACATATATTTTGAATGTGTACGCTATCCATACATGTTATCCGGGGATACGGTACCCTTTCTAACCTTTGTGCAATCACGTGTAATCCATACTGGGCGTGAGAACGGCTGGCGAGCTGTTAAGCAAGCTACAGCACCTGTGGTTTGCACACGTAAGTTTTTCATTTTTTCAGGAATGACGGTTAGGCCTAATTCCGGAACTGCGGTTGACCTGCACTTACTGGGAAATCATTGTTCGCGGGTAATAATTGTAATCAGTGATCCCCATCACTAACGTTGTTCAGCGGGTTATCTGCACCTGTAAGCGACAAACGCTGGCCTTTTCAGTGTAGCGCACATGCAGCCACGGACATGTAAGGGCATGACACACCAGTTATTGGCCAATCTCATGTGCCAGAGCCTCACGTGTCCCTCTAGTAAGCCGGACTCGGACCGCGGGGCATGACGGAGTCTCGTTCGTTAACGGAATTAAGCTTGCAATGTGTGCATCTGTTCTGTAGCTGGCATGGTTGAGGTTTCCCAGGTGGAGTCGAATTTAACCGTAGGCTCCACTCCTGGTGGTGCCCTTCTGGACATTCCTTTAAGGTTCAGCTTTGCAACCATACTGCCCACGTAAAACAAACACTTTGCCTTCATGAACGCTGTTTGGAGGGTCATGACTCGTGGGAATAACGCCGCCCAGTCAATTAACCTGCTAGAGAGATCCTTCGTTGCTCCCAAGCATGACATCACATTCCCTAGGAAGAAGGTAATGCCACTGTGGCGACCGTACTCCTGGGGGCGACACAAGTCCACTGATGCCCAGCCACTGCTCGATGAATCTGCTGGTACATTGACCCAGACCACTACATTCCCCTCGCACGCTACACAACCTGAATCTGACCCTGATGAAACTCAGGTTACCCTTCCCATATACAGTTCCATCTTACACGGTGACAAAGAGGAAGCTGCAGATGAAAGTGCAGGTTCGGCCCACCCGCCATCAGACACACCACCGTACTATCAGGGGCCCTGTGCCAGTGCCGTCGCCAATGAGTGGGCCCCCCCTGCTTGCCCAGGATCACAGCACTTGCAAAGTTGAAATACTGTGCAGTGAGATGGAAGATGGGGATGATGAGGAGTCCAGACAAGTACAGGGATTCCCTAGCGAGGAGACTTATTTGATTGTTTTCAATGTTGGGACAGCAATTTTTGGGGAGCACTATACTCTGGAGAATGATAGATGGGGCCCACCATACACTGGAACATTCCAAAGGTGGACATCAGACACTGGAGCAGCATTTACAGGGCCCATTATACACTAGAGCATTAGAAATGGGGCCCATTATGTTTGGAGCATTATTTGGGCCCATAAGACAGTGGAGCTTCATCCATGGGGACCAACATATCCTGTAGCATTATGTGGAGCTCATCATATACTGTTTCAAACATTATATGGGACCAATGATTCTGTATGGAGAAATAGATGGGCCTCGTCATGAGATGTAAAAAGTGAGGTATTTTTCATTGTACTATACCGCTATTTCTCTGCCGTATCGGAGCATGATGAGTTGTGGTATGTGTTAAAGGGGCGCTCTTTCGCCCAGGGCACATGAAAACCTGGAGCCAGCCCTCCCCCCCCCCACAGTCTGTAGCCAAATAACCCCCATTTTTCAGTGTGTAACTTGTATTATGAAGTTAATTAAGGTTGACAAGCTTAAGTAAGAAGAATTGATGCTTTTGGCATTCAAATGGGCACTGTTGGTGTGTTTCCTGTCCTCCTCTCACTGCCGACTTTTATTCCCCATTGACTTACATTGGGTTTCGTGTTTCGGGCCGACCCCGACTTTTCCCTATAATCGGACGATCTTGCTCCACCCGACTTTTGGAAAAGTCGGGTTTCACGAAACGAAACGCGACCCTAAAAAACCAAAAGTCGCTCAACTCTAGTGCCTATACAACCAGCCAATATCTCAACCCCATATTTTCAGCACGGTGATATATATATATATATATATATATATATATATATAAAATAATAAATGCCTTAAGCAGCTTCCGGTTGTAACAACTTCCGTCCAGTTGTAACCGGTGACGTCACCGCACACCTCTTTCCATGTTAACCCTCAACACACACACTCCACTCACCTTTCACCATCTCCACTCACGTCCACTCACTCTTTCACTCCACATACGACCCTTTCTCTCACTCCGTCTCTCATACTCACGCCGTCATCGCCGCTGATCCACGATCCCCGACATCATCTTCCGCCGGCGCCATCCTGGATCCAGACGTCCTCCACGCCGGCGACATGTTCTTGCGGCGACGCCATTTTGGATCGGCGAAATCCCGCGATAGTCAAGATGGCGTCGCCGCAAGAACATGTCGCCGGCGAGGACGACGTCGGGATCCAAAATGGCGTCGGCGAAAACTCGCGAGATTTCGTCGACGCCATTTTGGATCCCGACGTCGTCCACTCCGGCGACATGTTCTTCCGGCGACGCCATCTTGACTATCGCGGGATTTCACGATACTCAAGATGGCGTCGCCGCAAGAACATGTCGCCGGCGTGGACAACGTCTGGATCCAGGATGGCGCCGGCGGAAGAAGATGTCGGGGATCATGGAGCAGCGGCGATGACGGCGTGAGTATGAGAGACGGAGTGAGAGAAGGGGTCGTATGTGGAGTGAAAGAGTGAGTGGAGATGGTGAAAGGTGAGAGGAGTGTGTGTTGAGGAGTGTGTGTGTTGAGGGTTAACATGGCAAGAGGTGTGATGCTATCGCATCCTCCCGATGCGATAGCATCGGGCCATAATCTAGTATATATATATTTATAAAAAAAAATTAAGAGACCACCACATCAAATCCCTGTCATGGCCAGACCATTCTCCAGACCTGAACCCCATTGAAAACCCCTATAATGTAATCAAGAGGAAGATGCATAGTCACAAGCCAACAAACAAAGAACTGCTTACATTTTTGTACCAGGAGTGGAATAAAATCACCCAAAAGCAGTATGAAAGACTGGTGGAAAGCATGCCAAGACGCATGAAAGCTGTGATTTAAAACTCATGGTGATTCCATAAAATATTAAATTCTGAACTCTTCCTGAGTTAAAACATTAGTATTATTTCTAAATTACTATGAACTTGTTTTCCTGCATTATTTGAGGTCTGCAAGCACTGCATTTTTTTTCTAATTTTGACCATTTCTCATTTTCAGAAAAAAAATACAAAATTTAGTGCTTGGAAATTTGAAGACATGTTGTCAGTAGTTTATAGAATAAAAGTTATTTACATTTTACTCAAAAATATACCTGTAAAAAGAAAAATCAGACAAATTGAAAATTTTAAAGTGGTCTCTTAATTTTTGCCAGAGCTGTATATACTGTATATATTTTGAATAACAAAAGGAGGAGCGGGAATTATAAAATCCTCCTTAAAACCTGATGACAACAATTCTGCTTTTCCTCTATCTGGATATCTATTTAAGTAAGGGACTATCTTTTCTAGCCTCACTGGGTCTCCCCTTTGTGAATTACTGCCCCCTGGTTTAGGTTTGCCTTTCTTAAAACATTTGGCTGTCCCATGCGAGGAGCTATTACAGTGTGAGCAGAGGTGCTTAAATTTACAATTGGCTCCAAACTTACACTGGCCATCATTGAACTGCCAGCATAAGCCCTACTTTTGTCCCCCTGACTGACCTGCTTGACCCCCAGCCCCTGAAGCACTGGACTGAGCGTTGGCTTAGCCGGCGCTCTCGCCCCCCACCGTGAAAGGAATGGCCAAACCTATTGGGTACTATAATCCTAAGCCACAGGCCTATATCTTTTTGATCCCATCAAATCGCAGGCCTTATTGCCTTCCTCTGCCGAAATTGCTCATCGTAATGGATCCATGCCTGTCCCAAATAAGTCCTATGGGCCTCGCCAATGGAGTCCATGTTATAAAATAGGGGAGAGCAATTCTCCAGTGCCTTCTCCCTGATAACGTTTGCCAAAATGGCAAAAGCCTGCAACCAATTAACAAATGTTTGAGGAATCAAACACCACCTATGCTTCTCCTCCAACTCCTTACTATCGTCTTCCCTCTATCTAAATTGAATTTCTCTAAAGGAAGCAGAGAAAAGATCTCTGCATATTCATCTTTCCAGATCTTTTCCCTTACTTCCTTTTTAAGGTGAGCCTCCAATAGACCCTTAAAACACATATAAACATCCCCATGCGCCCTGTCATCTAAATGAATCCTGCACTCCTTTTCTTTTTCTGTCTGCACTGACACTGACACGGGATCAGAAAGCCTACCTAACCCTTCTAATGCCCTACTAGGTCAAAAGTACCGGCTAACTTGAGGGCCAGCCCATGCCGCTTAATGCCCAGGTGCTACAACCCCCCTTTCCAAACGGGTGAGCCAATCCCATACATTAGCTAAAACTTCACCTCAACTCCCGTTAGCTGAATTAGCCGAAACCCCAACCCCTAAGCTAGGCCCTGTTTCTACCACATGGCTGCCACTCAAACCAGGGGACATAAAAATCTGTGGACACAGACAAGACAAAGAATAATTCCTGGTTGCGAGGGAGCTGTGACCCCTCCAGCCGGAAAGTCTGAATACAGGCACTCGTCCACTGTGCTGATCCTGCTCGCCATGCCGTTTGGGGCCCCCGGACATGACCCCGGTGTCCCAGACACTGCTGGCTGACGTCCCAGGAAGCTGATCCACAAGGGAAAAGGAGGGTCCCAACAGTTGTGTTGCACAGGCCAGCTGTGCCTGCGTCGATGAACCTGCAGTGAACAGCCCGCTGACCAAAACACTCCGCCGCCAAGGGGAAGAAGTCACCACCGGAACTCCTCTAGGAGCAGGAGAGCCCCCCGCCACTGAAAATGAAAAGGCCGTAACTGCCTGTCCCAAGCGTGAACCGCCCGCCGTCGCAACCCCTACTCCTGTCCCACTGTCCATCATGGGTGAAGAGGCAGGCCGCCCGGCTGAAACCTCAATGCGGCGACCCCTGGCCTGGAGGATCCCTGGAGGGGCTCCTGCGCCTCTGCAGAGTCCGGGGAGCAGCATACGGCAAAAGCCTCTCCGGAGGCCTCACCCGATGAGGACACCACTTGCGCGAGGGGGCCTCCCCAGCTGGACCCGCCGTCGTCCCATTGATACCGGCCACCTGCCTCACTAGCCAGCCGTGGGGCATGGTGAGTGAGAGATGTGAGGGGGGACCAAACTCGAACCTGGAGAGTGGGAACTGATGGGACCCCACCCCAAACCCAGCCCTATAAATGATCCCACTAAGACCCATCCCACTAATAAATATCCTCTACCTCCCCCAACCCATTGTCATGTTGACATCTGCCCACGCCGTGGGGGTGGTAGCTTTGCTCCGGCCCTCTTTTATTGGTGATTGACAGTACTGTCTTTTATGGATTGAGCAGAGAAAGCTCATGTAAGCCAACTACGTTATTCAACAGTTAGGGAGGTGGGAAAATAGGAAAACATTATATTGTTTCTGTTACATTGCTATGTAATCAGTTTGTCTTTTAGACATTTGAGCTCTCACTTTCCCTGTAGCCGAGCTCTGATGTAAGTAATCCCTCCCTTTTTCCCCACATAGTATATATCATCAATCATGCTAGCATCATCTCTACAGCACTGGTTCAGAATTGTTTTTTTACCTACTGTAATTGTGTGTAACTACAAGAATTCAGCTTGAAAATAAACCTTATTCTGGAATACTTATACATGCCGCTTAATGCCCAGGTGCTACAACCCCCCTTTCCAAACGGGTGAGCCAATCCCATATATTAGCTAAAACTTCACCTCAACTCCCGTTAGCTGAATCAGCCGAAACCCCAACCCCTAAGCTAGGCCCTGTTTCTACCACATTGCTGCCACTCAAACCAGGGGACATAAAAATCTGTGGACACAGACAAGACAAAGAATAATTCCTGGTTGCGAGGGAGCTGTGACCCCTCCAGACGGAAAGTCTGAATACAGGCACTCATCCACTGTGCTGATCCTGCTCGCCATGCCGTCTGGGGCCCCCGGACATGACCCCGGTGTCCCAGACACTGCTGGCTGACGTCCCAGGAAGCTGATCCGCAAGGGAAAAGGAGGGTCCCAACAGTTGTGTTGCACCAGCCAGCTGTGCCTGCGCCAATGAACCTGCAGCGAACAGCCCGCTGACCAAAACACTCCGCCGCCGAGGGGAAGAAGTCACCACCGGAACTCCTCTAGGAGCAGGAGAGCCCCCCGCCACTGAAAATGAAAAGGCCGTAACTGCCTGACCCAAGCGTGAACCGCCCGCCGTCGTAACCCCTACTCCTGTCCCACTGTCCATCATGGGTGAAGAGGCAGGCCGCCCGGCTGAAACCTCAACGCGGCGACCCCTGGCCTGGAGGATCCCTGGAGGGGCTCCTGCGCCTCTGCAGAGTCCGGGGAGCAGCGTACAGCAAAAGCCTCTCCGGAGGCCTCACCCGCTGAGGACGCCACTTGGGCGAGGGGGCCTCCCCAGCTGGACCCGCCGTCGTCCCATTGATACCGGCCACCTGCCTCACTAGCCAGCCGTGGGGCATGGTGAGTGAGAGATGTGAGGGGGGACCAAACTCGAACCTGGAGAGTGGGAACTGATGGGACCCCACCCCAAACCCAGCCCTATAAATGACCCCACTAAGACCCATCCCACTATTAAATATCCTCTACCTCCCCCAACCCATTGTCATGTCGACATCTGCCCACGCCGTGGGGGTGGTAGCTTTGCTCCGGCCCTCTTTTATTGGTGATTGACAGTACTGTCTTTTATGGATTGAGCAGAGAAAGCTCATGTAAGTCAACTACGTTATTCAACAGTGAGGGAGGTGGGAAAATGGGAAAACATTATATTGTTTCTGTTACATTGCTATGTCATCAGTTTGTCTTTTAGACATTTGAGCTCTCACTTTCCCTGTAGCCGAGCTCTGATGTAAGTAATCCCTCCCTTTTTCCCCACATAGTATATATCATCAATCATGCTAGCATCATCTCTGCAGCACTAGTTCAGAATTGTTTTTTTTACCTACTGTAATTGTGTGTAACTACAAGAATTCAGCTTGAAAATAAACCTTATTCTGGAATACTTATACGTTCCTCCTACAGTTGAGTTAAGTCATTGATTAAATCACTTCGGTAAAGTATTGGTACATACAGACATCCATAGAAACAGTGTCTCAAGAGCCTCACATATGCAGCCTAGTTCTGGAATCAGAATAATCTATTCATCACTAAATAGAGATTTAGCCTCAGAATTGAGAATTTTGAGAATGAATAACAATCTTGGTGTTGAAATAAGCAGATTTCCTTGATAAGATATATTACAAACTTGCTTATTCTCATGTGTACTATTGATTTCTGAAATAAAAATGAAAACGATAGTTACCTCATAACTAGAGTTGAGCGATACCGTCCGATACTTCAAAGTATCGTATCGGATGGTATCGGCCGATCTTTAAAAAAAGTATCGGTATCGCCGATTCCGATACCGGAAGTCCCATTCAAGTCTATGGGACTTCCGGTATCGGAATAAGAAAAACCCTTTCCTGCCCTTGTACAGCCTCTCTGGGGTCTGTACGGGCCTTTCGGGGGGCTGTGCCGGCCTGCCAGGGGGTCTGTGCAGGCTCCGGTGGTCTGTGCCGGCCTGCCGGTGGTCTGTGCAGGCTCCGGGGGGCTGTGCCGGCCTGCCGGGGGGCTGTGCCGGCCTGCCGGGGGGCTGTGCCGGCCTGCCGGGGGGCTGTGCAGGCTCCGGGGGGCTGTGCCGGCCTGCCGGGGGGCTGTGCCGGCCTGCCGGGGGGCTGTGCCGGCCTGCCGGTGGTCTGTGCAGGCTCCGGGGGTCTGTGCAGGCATCGTCCGATGGGACTACAAGTCCCATCGGGCGATGCCTGCTACCATGACAGTGATTGACACATTAGCCAATGATGGGACAGTAGTAGTCCCATCATCCGGCTAATGTGTTAAATGTAAAAAAAAAAAAAAAAAAAAAAAAAATTACATGCTACATACATACAACATGCATACTACATACATGCTACATTCATACTACATACTACATACATGCTACATTCATACTACATAAATACTACATGCAACATACATACTACATATATACTACATGCATGCTACATACATACTGCATGCTACATACATACCACATATATACTACATACATACTACATGCATGCTACATGCATGCTACATGCTACATACATAACACATATATACTACATGCATGCTACATACATACTACATGCTACATACTACATATATACTACATGCATGCTACATACTACATGCTACATACATACTACATATATACTACATGCATGCTACATACATACTGCATGCTACATGCATGCTACATACATACTACATACATACTACATGCTACATACATACTACATATATACTACATACATACTACATACATACTACATGCATGCTACATGCATGCTACATACATACCACATACATAACACATATATACTACATGCATGCTACATACATACTACATGCTACATACATACCATATACATACTACATGCATGCTACATACATACTACATGCATGCTACATACATACTACATGCTACATACATACTACATATATACTACATGCATGCTACATACATACTACATGCTACATACATACTACATATATACTACATGCATGCTACATACTACATGCTACATACATACTACATGCTACATACATACCATATACATACTACATGCATGCTACATACATACTACATGCATGCTACATACATACTACATGCTACATACATACTACATATATACTACATGCATGCTACATACATACTACATGCTACATACATACTACATATATACTACATGCATGCTACATACTACATGCTACATACATACTACATATATACTACATGCATGCTACATACATACTACATGCATGCTACATACATACTACATGCTACATACATACCACATACATACTACATATATACTACATGCATGCTACATACATACTGCATGCTACATGCATGCTACATACATACTACATACATACTACATGCTACATACATACCACATATATACTACATACATACAATACATTCATACAATACATACATAGACATACAGTACATATAACATAGAGTAACATACTTACCAATACTTGTCACATTGTTCCCCGAAGCCATTGTCTTTTCCGGAATAAATATTAACATAACAAACCACAAAAATACTCACCCACGATCCGAAGCAGTCCATGAGTGTGTCCCACGACGATCTTGGGTAGAGAACTGCAGCATCAGCTGTTGCTGCCGTTCTCTACGGGCTGCAGGAATCCAATGACGGAAGGTAGGTATCCTTCCGCACTGTATTCCTCCGCCACTTAAAAAAAAAAAAAGTCCCTAGTCTCACTTTATGCCATTGCTGTGTGGGAAATTCCCACACAGCAATGGCATAAAGTGAGACTAGGGACTTTTTTTTTTTAAGTGGCGGAGGAATACAGTGCGGAAGGATACCTACCTTCCGTCATTGGATTCCTGCAGCCCGTAGAGAACGGCAGCATCATCTGATGCTGCAGTTCTCTACCCAAGATCGTCGTGGGACACACTCGTGGACTGCTTCGGATCGTGGGTGAGTATTTTTGTGGTTTGTTATGTTAATATTTATTCCGGAAAAGACAATGGCTTCGGGGAACAATGTGACAAGTATTGGTAAGTATGTTACTCTATGTTATATGTACTGTATGTCTATGTATGTATTGTATGAATGTATTGTATGTATGTAGTATATATGTGGTATGTATGTAGCATGTAGTATGTATGTAGTATGTATGTAGCATGCATGTAGCATGTAGTATGTATGTAGCATGCATGTAGTATATATGTAGTATGTATGTAGCATGCATGTAGTATATATGTAGCATGTATGTAGTATGTATGTGGTATGTATGTAGCATGTAGTATGTATGTAGCATGCATGTAGTATATATGTAGTATGTATGTAGCATGTAGTATGTATGTAGTATGTATGTAGTATGTATGTGGTATGTATGTAGCATGTAGTATGTATGTAGCATGCATGTAGTATATATGTAGTATGTATGTAGCATGTAGTATGTATGTAGTATGTATGTGGTATGTATGTAGCATGTAGCATGCATGTAGTATATATGTAGTATGTATGTAGTATGTATGTGGTATGTATGTAGCATGTAGTATGTATGTAGCATGCATGTAGCATGCATGTAGTATGTATGTAGCATGCATGTAGTATGCATGTAGCATGCATGTAGTATGTATGTAGTATGTATGTAGTATGTATGTAGCATGCAGTATGTATGTAGTATGTATGTAGCATGTATGTAGCATGCATGTAGTATGTATGTAGTATGTATGTAGCATGCAGTATGTATGTAGCATGTATGTAGTATATATGTAGTATGTATGTAGCATGCATGTAGTATGTATGTAGCATGTAGTATGTATGTAGCATGCATGTAGTATGTATGTAGCATGTATGTAGTATGTATGTAGTATATATGTAGTATGTATGTAGCATGTAGTATGTATGTAGCATGCATGTAGTATGTATGTAGTATTTTTTTTTTTTTTTTTTTTTTTTTAACATTTAACACATTAGCCGGATGATGGGACTACTACTGTCCCATCATTGGCTAATGTGTCAATCACTGTCATGGTAGCAGGCATCGCCCGATGGGACTTGTAGTCCCATCGGACGATGCTTGCACAGACCCCCGGACATCAGCACAGCCCCCCGGCAGGCCGGTACAGACCCCCACAGGGTGCACAGACCACCGGCAGGCCGGCACAGCCCCCCGGCAGGCCGGTACAGACCCCGGGCAGTCCACACAGCCCCCCGGCAGGCCGGCACAGCCCCCCGGCAGGCCGGCAGAGACCCCCGGAAGGCCCGAAATGACGGAGCATCATGATGCGCACACACCGCGCATCATGATGACGTCAGGCCGTCAATCAACTGAACTTCCGATTCCGATGCCGAATTCCGATATTGAAAAAATATCGGAAGTCGGTATCGGAATTCCGATACAGCAAGTATCGGCCGATACCCGATACTTGCGGTATCGGAATGCTCAACACTACTCATAACTAGAGATGAGTGAATTTGTTCAGATTTTGTCCTGAATCTGATTTTGACATATTCAAGCTATCAGTATCGGACTGGGGTGCTAAGGCCCCACCAGTAACATTGACTTTGGGGGGGCACACTTTTCATCTGAATGCAATTATTACACAACCCACGATCACAAATTTACCTATATCTGTATATAATAATAAACTAGGTAGTTTGGCTAAGGAATGATGAGATGCTGCTTTTTTTCTTTAAAGAATGAATCAAGTGAATTATAATAATAATAGTAATAATAATAATTATGCAAAGTACTGCCCATACTATGGGTTTGGGGGCCCAGATCTGAACAGGGGCCCACCGGGGAATTCCCCTGTTACCCTATGGGCCAGTCCGAGCCTGCAAGCCATATTCGAACCCTATTCGTGCCGAATGTATGTTTGATGATCATTTCCGAACATATTTGGAAATTTCTACCCCCATTGACTCTAATGACATTTGGCTCTGCTCGACGAAAATTGCAAAAACAAAATTTGATTCCGATCGTATTCGGAAACGAGTCCAAACAAATTTGCTCATCTCTACTCTTAACTCCATCTCGACATGCGCCGTACACGTATGCGGGAGCCCAAAAAGATGCTCCATAAATACCCCCATATGCTGCTGCTGCAATTTAAAAAAGAAAAATGACATACTCACCTCTAGAGTTGAGCGATACCAGCCGATACTTGAAAATATCGGATCGGAATGGATCGGCCGATCTTAAAAAAAAAAAGTATCGGTATCGCCGATTCCGATACCGGAAGTCCCATTCAAGTCTATGGGACTTCCGGTATCGGAATAAGAAAAACCCTATTTTTGCCTTGTACAGCCTCTCTGGGGTCTGTACGGGCCTTTCGGGGGCTGTGCCGGCCTGCCAGAGGGTCTGTGCAGGCTCCGGTTGTCTGTGCCAGCCTGCCGGGGGGCTGTGACGGCCTGCCGGTGGTCTGTGCAGGCTCCGGTGGTCTGTGCCGGCCTGCCGGGGGGGCTGTGCCGGCCTGCCGGTGGTCTGTGCAGGCTTCGGGGGTCTGTGCAGGCATCGCCCAATGGGACTACAAGTCCCATCGGGCGATGCCTGCTACCATGACAGTGATTGACACATTAGCCAATGATGGGACAGTAGGAGTCCCATCATCCGGCTAATGTGTTGAATGTAAAAAAAAAAAAAAAATTACATGCTACATACATGCTACATACATACAACATGCATACTACATATATACTACATGCATACTACATACATGCTACATACTACATGCATGCTACATACATGCTACATGCTACATACATACAACATACATACTACATATATACTACATGCATGCAACATACATACTACATATATACTACATGCATGCAACATACATACAACATATATACTACATGCATGCAACATGCATACTACATACTACATTTAACATACATACTACATATATACTACATGCAACATGCATACTACATACATGCTACATACTACATGCATGCTACATACATGCTACATACTACATACATGCTACATACATACTACATATATACTACATGCATGCAACATACATACTACATATATACTACATGCATGCAACATACATACTACATATATACTACATGCATGCAACATACATACAACATATATACTACATGCATGCAACATGCATACTACATATATACTACATGTAACATACATACTGCATATATACTACATGCAACATGCATACTACATACATGCTACATACTACATGCATGCTACATACATGCTACATACTACATACATGCTACATACATACTACATATATACTACATGCATGCAACATACATACTACATATATACTACATGCATGCAACATACATACTACATATATACTACATGCAAGCAACATACATACTACATATATGCAACATACATACAACATATACAATACATGCAACATGCATACTACATACATGCTACATACTACATGCATGCTACATACATGCTACATACTACATACATGCTACATACATACTACATACATAATACATATATACTACATGCATGCAACATACATACAACATACACTCACTGGCCACTTTATTAGGTACACCATGCTAGTAACGGGTTGGACCCCCTTTTGCCTTCAGAACTGCCTCAATTCTTCGTGGCAGAGATTCAACAAGGTGCTGGAAGCATTCCTCAGAGATTTTGGACCATATTGACATGATGGCATCACACAGTTGGCGCAGATTTGTCGGCTGCACATCCCTGATGCGAATCTCCCGTTCCACCACATCCCAAAGATGCTCTATTGGATTGAGATCTGGTGACTGAGGAGGCCATTTGAGTACAGTAAACTCATTGTCATGTTCAAGAAACCAATCTGAGATGATTCGAGCTTTATGACATGGCGCATTATCCTGCTGAAAGTAGCCATCAGATGTTGGGTACATTGTAGTCATAAAGGGATGGACATGGTCAGCAACAATACTCAGGTAGGCTGTGGCGTTGCAACGATGCTCAATTGGTACCAAGGGGCCCAAAGAGTGCCCAGAAAAAATTCCCCACACCATGACACCACCACCACCAGCCTGAACCGTTGATACAAGGCAGGATGGATCCATGCTTTCATGCTGTTTACGCCAAATTCTGACCCTACCATCCGAATGTCGCAGCAGAAATCGAGACTCATCAGACCAGGCAACGTTTTTCCAATCTTCTACTGTCCAATTTCGATGAGCTTGTGCAAATTGTAGCCTCAGTTTCCTGTTCTTAGCTGAGAGGAGTGGTACCCAGTGTGGTCTTCTGCTGCTGTAGCCCATCTGCCTCAAAGTTCGACGCACTATGCGTTCAGAGATGCTCTTCTGCCTACCTTGGTTGTAACGGGTGGCAATTTGAGTCACTGTTGCCTTTCTATCAGCTCGAACCAGTCTGCCCATTCTCCTCTGACCTCTGGCATCAACATGGCATTTCCGGCCACAGAACTGCCGCTCACTGGATTTTTTTTCTTTTTCGGACCATTCTCTGTAAACCCTAGAGATGGTTGTGCGTGAAAATCCCAGTAGATCAGCAGTTTCTGAAATACTCAGACCAGCCCTTCTGGCACCAACAATCATGCCACGTTCAAAGGCACTCAAATCACCTTTCTTCCCCATACTGATGCTCGGTTTGAACTGCAGGAAATTGTCTTGACCATGTCTACATGCCTAAATGCACTGAGTTGCCGCCATGTGATTGGCTGATTAGAAATTAAGTCTTAACACACAGTTGGACAGGTGTACCTAATAAAGTGGCCAGTGAGTGTATATACTACATGCATGCAACATACATACAACATATATACTACATGCATGCAACATACATACAACATATATACTACATGCATGCAACATGCATACTACATATATACTATATATACTACATGTAACATACATACTACATATATACTACATGCTACATACATGCAACATACACACTACATGCTACATACATGCAACATACATACTACATACATGCTACATACAGTACATACACACTACATGCTACATACATACAACATACATACTACATACATGCTACATACATGCAACATACATACTACATACATACTACATACCACATGCATGCAACATATATACTGCATATATACTACATGCATGCAACATACATATATACTACATACAATACATACATATAGACATACAGTACATATAACATAGAGTACATACTCACCGTCACTTGTCACTTTGATCCCCGAAGCCATTGTCACCTGAGGGATAAATATCAAAATAAAAAAACACCAATATACTTACCCCGATCTGCAGAAGTCCACGAGGGTCCCACGTCCATCTTGCGTGGAGAACAGCAGCATCAGCTGATGCTACCGTTCTCTACCAGCTCCAGGAATACAATGACGGAAGGTAGGTATCCTTCCGCACTGTATTCCTCCACCACTTTAAAAAAAAAAAAGTCCCTAGTCTCACTTTATGCCATTGCTGCGTGGGAAATTTTTTTATTTTGATATTTATCCCTCAGGTGACAATGGCTTCGGGGATCAAAGTGACAAGTGATGGTAAGTATGTACTCTATGTTATATGTACTGTATGTCTATATGTATGTATTGTATGTAGTATATATGTATGTTGCATGCATGTAGTATATATGCAGTATATATGTAGTATGCATGTTGCATGCATGTGGTATGTAGTATGTATGTATGTAGTATGTATGTTGCATGTATGTAGCATGTAGTGTGTATGTATGTAGTATGTATGTAGCATGTAGTGTGTATGTTGCATGTATGTAGTATATATGTAGTATGTATGTTACATGTAGTATATATAGTATATATGTAGTATGCATGTTGCATGCATGTAGTATATACTGTATGTATTATGTATGCAGTATGTATGTAGCATGTATGTAGCATGTAGCATGTATGTAGTATGTAGCATGCATGTAGTATGTAGCATGTATGTAGTATGCATGTTGCATGTAGTATATATGTAGTATGTATGTTACATGTAGTATATATGTAGTATGCATGTTGCATGCATGTAGTATGTATGTTGCATGCATGTAGTATATATGTAGTATGTATGTTGCATGCATGTGGTATGTAGTATGTATGTTGCATGTATGTAGCATGTAGTGTGTATGTATGTAGTATGTATGTAGCATGTAGTGTGTATGTTGCATGTATGTAGTATATATGTAGTATGTATGTTACATGTAGTATATATAGTATATATGTAGTATGCATGTTGCATGCATGTAGTATATATGTATTATGTATGCAGTATGTATGTAGTATGTAGCATGTATGTAGTATGTAGCATGCATGTAGTATGTAGCATGTATGTAGTATGCATGTTGCATGTAGTATATATGTAGTATGTATGTTACATGTAGTATATATGTAGTATGCATGTTGCATGCATGTAGTATATATGTAGTATGTATGTTGCATGCATGTAGTATATATGTAGTATGTATGTTGCATGCATGTAGTATGTATGTAGTATGTATGTAGCATGTATGTAGCATGCATGTAGTATGTAGCATGTATGTAGTATGCATGTTGCATGTAGTATGCATGTTGCATGTAGTATATATGTAGTATGTATGTTACATGTAGTATGCATGTTGCATGCATGTAGTATATATGTTGTATGTATGTTGCATGCATGTAGTATATATGTAGTATGTATGTTGCATGCATGTAGTATGTATGTTGCATGTATGTAGTATGTAGCATGCATGTAGTATGTAGCATGTATGTAGTATGCATGTTGCATGTAGTATATATGTAGTATGCATGTTGTATGTATGTAGCATATATGCAGCATGTAAATTTTTTTTTTTTTTTTTTACATTCAACACATTAGCCGGATGATGGGACTACTACTGTCCCATCATTGGCTAATGTGTCAATCACTGTCATGGTAGCAGGCATCGCCCGATGGGACTTGTAGTCCCATCGGACGATGCCTGCACAGCCCCCCGGCAGGCCGGCACAGCCCCCCGGCAGGCCGGCACAGCCCCCCGGAGCCTGCACAGACCACCGGCAGGCCGGCACAGCCCCCCGGCAGGCCGGCACAGACTACCGGAGCCTGCACAGACCACCGGCAGGCCGGTACAGACCCCCGGACAGTCGGCACAGCCCCCCGAAGGCCCGAACTGACGGTGCATCATGATGCGCACAGACAGCGCATCATGATGACGTCATTTCGGCAGCCAATCAGAGCCACTTTTGTGGCTCATTGCATTTTGGACTTCCGATTCCGGTATCCGATACGAAAAAAGTATCGGTACTCGGTATCGGAATTCCGATACGGCAAATATCGGCCGATACCCGATACTTGCAGTATCTGAAAGCTCAACACTACTCACCTCTCGTCGCTGGGGGCCACCAGGTGCCGGTGTCGCTGCTTGCTCAGGTCCCCGCCACTGGCAATATTTACCGGTCCCCGATCCATCGCTGCGCGTTGCTCTGTCTCCCGGTCATATGCGCATATTCATGACTTTAATGAGCGGTACCACATAACCCTGAACACAGGCGCAGGAGACCTACGGAGAAGCAGGGGCTGCAGAGACGTGCCAGCAAGGGGTGAGTATGGTCTCTGACACCCCCCGACCTCCGGTATATGACTCGCGTATAAGCCGAGAGGGGGACTTTCAGCCTTAAAAAATGGGCTGAAAATCTCAGCTTATACACGAGTATATACGGTAAATGGGATATTGCTGGAATCGTACTGACCCGAAAAATAAAGCTGCTTTATCAATTTTACCACATGCAAAATGGTATAAAAAAACAAATCCTGAATTCTTGGGTTTTGCTCACTCTACCTCCAAAAAATTGAAATAGAAAGCGATCAAAAAACGTCATGTGCCTGTAAATGGTAGCAATAAAAACATCAACTCATCCTGCAAAAGACAAGCGCTCACATGACTCTGTCAATAGAAATATGGAAAAATTATAGCTGTCTAAATATGGGGATACAAAAACTAGGTTTTGTAACAAAAAGCGTATTTTAGTGTGTGACAGCAGTCAAACATAAATACCCGATATAAATCTGATATCGCTGTAATTGCACCGTTCCGAAGAATAAATTTGCCATATCACCTGTTGTTGATTTTTTTCAATCTGCCTCCCAAAGATCGCAGTAAGGCTCAGCTCACATTTATCTTGTGGTCTGCGCTGAGCGCTTATAACGGGGGTCAAGTGTAAGTCTCTGAAATACGTGATTCAGATGGAGCACGCAGCAGAAAATTCCCTATAATGAGGCAGATGGAGGCACTGTGCATGGCGCCTGACCTCTTAACCATGTCCATCTTTTTAGGCATGCATAAAAGCGCAGTCAACCAAAGTTTTGTGCACTTCTGAAAAGAAGGACACCGCTGAACAGAGGCCAGACGGAGTCCAGAGAAACTCTGCTGCCTCATTATAGAGAATGGATCTCTCAGGGTTTCATCTGAATCACGTCACTCGGAGATTTAGATGGAAACTCCAAAGTAAGTGCTCAGCATAGAGTGCCGGATAAATGTGATCCTAAATGTCATGTAAAATGTTCCCAATAAAAGCTTCAGCTCAATCCACAGAAATAGCTAGTCCCCACCCAGGTTCATAATTTGTTAACCGAAATATAGGGGCTTTAAATTTACTGGTAGCACAAAGGCTGTGAAAAAGTCAAATGGCCCTCGCCTCCCAAAAGAAATTCAGGAAATTCTTGGCTCCTAAAGCCAAATGCCACCCTCCCTTCTGAGCCACAGTGTGCCTAATCCACATTTAGCACCCACATGTTTGGCATTTCTGTAGTGATGAGAGCCCACCTAATTTACAGGTGTGTGTCTCAAGAAGCATGAGCTGGGCATAACGTACTGGTCACTACAGCGTACTGGTCACTGCAATGGCAGTTTCCAATTTTCACTCACCAACATCCACTCCTGCTTCTTTCTGGAAAAAATTGTCACTACACCTGTAGTTAAATTCCCAAAGGGGTAAAATTTCCAAAATGGGGTAACTTGAGGGCGGATTCCGCTTTTCTAGCACTTATGGGTTCTGTATATGGAGTCCGCAAACAATTCTAGGAAAATCTGAAAAGGAGGCAAAAAACCTTCCAGAGCATCGCCATGTGGCTAAGCAGTACTGTACAGCTACATATGGGATATTTCCACAATCAGCAGAAATTGTGGGACACATTTTGGTGTCATTTTTACCCATTTCCCAGTATGAAAATGTAAAATTTGGGGCCAACACACAATCCTGCTGGTAAAAATGTAAATTATTTTTTCTTCACTGCGCAGTGGTATAAAATTCTGTGACACACCTGTGATGTCAATATGCTTTTCTGTATGAATTCATTGAGAGGTTTAGTTTGTAACATTTTTGGTGCAAAAAGTGATTTTTTTTTTTTATTTTCACGGCTCAACATTTTAAATTTCTGGAAGCACCTTGGTTTCAAGGTGCTCAATATGTGGCACCCCCAGGATTATGGTCGCCACAGTGGCATTACCTTCTTCCTAGGGAGGGTGATGTCATGCTTGGAAGCAATGAAGGATCTCTCTGTCAGGTAAATCCAGCACACAGCACAGTTACCACTCCAGGCCAGCAGAGGGAGCTCTGAACCAATCTGGGGAAGGAGCTGCACTCTGGGGCCAGGAAAGGGAAGTTAGTGGAGTTCGTGTGGAGAGGGAAAAGAGTGGAGACGTGGAGAAAGGAGCTAGAGGATTGAGCAGAATTCAGGCTCACTTCTAGCTGTAGCGCATGGTCCGGAGTCCGGTATCCAAGGTTGTATGGATGCTGTTGGTCCTGCCGCAGAAACCAGAGGAACAAGAGGCTGTAAATGCTCTGTTCCCAGCTAAGACTCGGAGGCCTCTACGATTTTTGCCGACAGTGCCGCAGGCTGTGGTAGCTCGCGCAGAAAGGGACTTGAACAGTGGGATGCCGGTATAGAAGTTATCTACGTAGAGATGATAACCTTGATCCAGCAGTGGGTGCACCAAATCGCACACAATTTTCCCACTCACTCGCAAGTGTAATTCAGGGGGTTCGATCTGGGAGTCCTTCCCTTCATATACCCTAAACTTGTGGTTGAACCCTGAGGTACTCTCACACAGTTTGTACAGCTTAATTCTGTACCTGGCCCTCTTACTAGGCAGGTACTGTTGGAATTTGAGCCTTACCTTGAAATGGATTAGGAACTCATCCACTCAGATGTCCATTTGGGGCACAAATGTATTTGTATGCACAAATAGTTGTCACATTACAAACGTTTACTGCAGAAGACATGTGAGAAAGCAATGAGTCAGCCTGCAGGAGGAAGCAAGCACAGCTGTATCTGTGATCGACATGGCAGTGTATTCCACAACCTGCTGTGTTAATCATTTTTCAATATCTACAAAAACACATCTGAAAAAATATACACAATACAAAAGACAATCAAAAAATGTCTGTTTTTCTTTTTTTTTTTTTAAACAACAGGTACGGTAACTACTTCACTGTCAGTAAAGTCAAGGTTGCAGTTAGTTCTATGTTATAGTAAATGTCCCTACAGCCAAATCCTTCTTTCCAACACTCCTTGGGCCAAAAGAGTCAGTATGGGGCTTCCATATTGCCAAAAGATTTTTTTTTCCTTTTTATTTAGAGTCAAAATTAGAAATTGAGTAAAAATACAATGAAGGATAACACATTTCTACTTTTACTAAAATGTGTCCACTGATATGGAAAAAATCAAGCTTCCATTTCTCTCTGTGAAAATAAAGCTGAAGTTGTCATTCGATGTTCCTGGCCATGCTTTACACTGCAGCTCTGTTTGTTTAGATTGGCTACTGGTCAGTCATTCATATACAAAGCAAATGAACCTGACTAGAGGGAAGGGTTGTAAGGGTCTACGTTAACTAGTTCAAGACCAGGACATTGATGGGGATTTTTGTACATGCGGTTTAAAGAACTATAAAAAAATTTCTCGTTCAGTTATTCAAATAATTTTTGCACCTTTTTTTCACCTTTTGTTATTTTTCTGTTCTCTTTTTTTTAATTTAATTTATGATATCAGGGAAGGGGGAATAAAGGAAATACATGCCTGGTTTTCACATTTGAAAAAAGAATTATGATTATGACATTTTTTTATGATTACAGAGCTTGTAACAGACTGGCTTTAGTTTCTTTTTTCTTCGTGATTTTTATGCATTCCTTAATTTATTTTGCATATGTGCCCCAGTGATGATGTAAAATTCCTTTGGAGGCATAGTAACATTTAAATTCTAAAAGGAAAAAGTAAATGGGGAGTTCTGCACTGCCGTGAAAGAATGGAGAATGCCAGTCCTATAGTAAGTGGTTAATTAGTCAATGCGTTTCAAAGTATACAACTTCTTCATCAGGGCAACCACGAACTGGTTCAGTTGTCGTTTACTATAATTTTTCGGTCTTAATTTTAGCTTTGCAAATTCTGCAAAATATTCATTAAATCCTGACATGTGAATAAGGAAGGACTATGGTTTGGCCACTTTCAGCAGCATTCATTATTTTATATTTGTTCTCTGCTGCTTTTGTAGTAATCTTTTTTAAGCTGGTGAAATTATCTTTTATTATAGTTTTTTTATTAACTCACATAAACTATTGGTTTTGCTGCTAGGGATATAAAAAACTATTTTTGGGATGGATTTATTTTTACATTGTTCCTGTTTCAAACTAAATAATCCATTGAATTAATTAGGTTTTTAAAGTTGTCTGGATACTTAATATACAGCACATGCCACCAATTTTCTTAGTAAATATATTTCTAAAGGTGCTATTGACATAAAATTATTACCAGATGTTGGTAAGAACCCATCCAATCCACACAGAGAAAAAATCAAACCATAAATGTCTATAAATTAAGTTATGTGTAATAATGAAATATGACACAGGGAAAAAGTATTGAACACATGAAGAAAGAGAGGTGCAAAAAGTCATGAAAATCATGACACCAGATGAAATCAGTAAATAGAAAGCAATCATGCCACTTAGTGAAAAACAATATCAGCTGGTTCAACTGATGTCCTATAAAAAGGTATCTCACTACCAAGGTGTAACACAAGAAACAATTCATGATGGATAAAACCAGTGAAGTGAGCTGTCTCAAGACCTTCACAACCTTATTGTTAAGAAACATACTGATGGCATTGGTTATGGATGAATTTCTAAACTACTGAAGAATCCAGCAAGCAGGAGCGTGGATGCAACAGCGCAGAGAATAAATAGACAGTGTAAACTTAACCAATACTTATTTATTTGATTAACACAATTAAAGGGGTGCCTATGGCACAATATCAATGAATATAAAAAAGCAATGACAGTACAGTAAAATTTGACTACACGGAATAATTACACAATTGTAACTGCACAGTCATATCCCTATTATTATAACAAAACACAAGTATTGTCAAAGGCATTTTGGTCCTAATGTACGTTACACACTCTATTGGGCCCTTGACTGTCACTTTCCGGGCAATAAGAAACCTGATAGAGGCCTTAATTGGATTACCTTCTAAATGTTTTCAATAGTAGGACCTTGTCACTTAAGGGCCTGTCACACTAACGATATCGCTAGCAATATCGCTATAACGTCACTGGTTTATGTGATGTTATAGCGATATTGCTAGCGATATCGCTATGTCTGATACTTACCTCCGACCGCTCCCCCGCTGGTTATCGCTGATCGCGCGAGAACGTCCTGGACCATTTCTCGTCGTCAGCTTCCTGCTGGGGCTTCCTGCTGTGGAGATGAGCAACGCGTGGACGCGGTCGGGAGGACGTCAGGATTGCCTCGTCTGACAGGTAAGTAGCGACCCCCGACCCATGCGATGTCGCTGGTGAGATCTGCCTGTGTGGCAGCTCACTAGCGACCACTTAGCGATGCACCAGCGATCCTGACCGCGTCATATCATTGTCAGGATCGCTGGTGCATCGCTAAGTGTGACAGTACCTTTAGCAAATACATGAACAACCTATATCTGTAACAGCATGGAAAAGGTGTCAGATAAGAAGAGATTCAGGCACCAAGGACAACATCTGCAAGGAGTTTGCATTTTCTCACCATACTTGCATGGGTTTCCTCCGGCTTCTCTGGTTTCTGCCCACATTCCAAAGACATACTGATAGGGAATGTAGATTGTGATCCCCAATGGGGACTGTGCTTTAACCCCTTTACCACCAAGGGTGGTTTGCACGTTAACTCCCGGGCATTCTGACCACTGTCCCTTTATGAGGTAATAACTCTGAAACGCTTCCATGGATCCCGGTGACTCTGACACTGTTTTCTCATGACATATTGTACTTCATGTTAGTGGTAAAATTTCATTCATATAACTTGCGTTTATTTGTGAAAAAAAATGGAAATTTGGCGGAAATTTTGAAAATTTCGCAATTTTCCAACTTTGAATTTTTATGCTCTTAAATCACAGAGATATGGCACTCAAAAAACTTAATAAGTATCATTTCCCACATGTTTACTTTACATCAGCACAATTTGGGAACCAAAATTTTTTTTTGTTAGGAAGTTATAAGGGTTAAAAGTTGACCAGCGATTTCTCATTTTTGCAACACCATTTTAGTTTTACGGACCACATCACATTTGAAGCCACTTTGAGGGGTCTATATGATAGAAAATACACAAAAGTGACACCATTCTAAAAACAGCACCCCTCGAGGTGCTCAAAACCACATTCAAGAAGTTTATTAACCCTTCAGGTGCTTCACAGGAATTTTTTGAATGTTTTAAAAAAAAATGAACATTTAACTTTTTTTCACAAAAAAAATTACTTCAGGTTCAATTTTTTTATTTTACCTCGATTTTACCCACAAGTGGGTGCTACGATTGAAGGAGAAGAGAACATGTGCATAAGATTAAATTAGATTGGCACTCATTCCAGTCGACTATCACCTTTTATGTGGTGTTGCACACCAAGTAGCACCGACCACGAATTTCACAGTATCCTTTTTGTTCAGTGTCACACTTGTTGCCTGTTTTAAGCATCCTACGGCATGTTTCTTACATATGTTCCTTACAAACCATCACAGCAATGACTTTTCATCACCGCCCTTGGAACCTGTGGAGTCTCACTAGGCTCACTTGAACCTTATCTCAGGATTCGCTATTTCAGTTTTTATTTAGTCATCGACTTCTTGTTTAAACTATACATGATGTTTATACGTTTATCATCAGCATCCTGTTGCTCTGATATTTGCTATATATTCATTTGTTCACTAATTATAATGCCTTGTCCTTTTGTAAACTCATTCTAGTTAAAACCAACCGTGAAAAAATTCTGTTTCTGATGAAGGTCAATTGTATGACCGAAAACGTTTAAAGGAATGTACTCAACTGGATGCCTTTTACAATAAAGGAACTGTCAAACCATTTTTTCTTTTTGAGTGCCAAGTTTTTGTACTACATTATTAGGTGGCTGGATACCCGACTTGTGCACCTCTCTCCTCATTGAGTGCTGTGTTTTTCTATTCTGGACTACATCGGATTTGGTTGAAAAAGGTGAACCTGCATAGGAGTCTTTTTTTAATAAAGTGGTGAATGAGGGATAGTGTCAAGGAGTGTTTATTTCAATGAAGTATTTTTGTGTGTGCGTTTTTCATTTTTCTTAATGGGTGTATGATAAACACCTCTCCAATACTAACACTAGGGCTTGATGTCAGCTGCATATTTGGAGAATTCACAGCTGACATCGACCCCAATCCCCATTAACACAATTGCCACCGCACAAGGACAATGAGGAAGATCCAAGGCAAAGCACCAGAATTTTTGCCACCAGCAAAAGTAAAGCAGACAGCTGATGGCTCATATTTTTAGGTTGTGAAGTGCTCAATAACCAGGGACCTTCCCAGTCTGATAACATCAGCTCTCAGCTGTCTGCTTTACCTTTGTTGGTTACAAAAAATTGGGGGACCTCACATCATTTTTTGTCTATTTTTTAATCATAAAAACCTGCCCAATAAGCTCCACAGGGGCCATTTTATAATATGTTGGGGGGTGCAATTATATGTCTATATGTCTGTTAGTCTGTCGACATGTCTATATATATCTATTATCTTTCTCTATTGAACATCAAGAGAAAGTCAGGGCTGCGGTGCTCTCAGACTTCCTCTGGATGTTCGATTTGTCAAAAGGTAGGGACAGTGACTCCAGCGCTGATTGGCCTCAGGGCTCATCTGTCATAACAACCGCACAAGAGCCTCAGGAATGCGAGTGCTGACAACACTGGAATGGCATGGGCACAGGAGGTGAGTATAAGTGTTTTTACTTTATCAGGGCCAAACATGGGAAATAGAAAGGGGTTGTCCTACTAGTGGACACCCCCTTTAATGGAGACATAGAAAATGTGTTAGGTTTGTATATTATTAGATATTCTGTATATTTATTTAGTCCCCCACATTACTTTAGTTACCCTTTTTATAGTTGTTTTAACATGGTTATGTTTTGCCTTAATGATTTCTCGCTTTTTAATGAATGTATTTGATATTGAATATGCTATAATAAAATATTTTGTATATCTTCCTAAATAGTGCTTCTTTGTAAGCTTGCTGTCTGCAGACCATTGATAGATCTAGATTAATTAGGCGAGATCTGCCGAGAACCTGATGTCTTTGGCTATTATACTTATGCCTAGGGATGAGCGAGTAGTGAAATACTCGCACTTGCTGTACTCATTACGAGTAGCTCCTAATACTCGGGTACTCGTAACAAGTAGCGAGTCCAATGTAAGTCTGTGGAAAATGCGAGTAATGGGCTGTGTGTGTGTGTGTGTGTGGGGCTGTGCTGGCCTGTGCGAGACTGTGCTGGGCTGTGCGGGGACTGTACGGGGACTGTGCTGGGCTGTGCGGGGACTGAGCCGGGCTGTGAGGGACTGTGCTGGGCTGTGCGGGACTGTGCGGGGACTGTTCTGGGCTGTGCGGGGACTGTGCCAGGCTGTGCGGGACTGTGCCAGGCTATGCAGGATTGTGCCAAGCTGTGCAGGACTGTGCTGGGCTGTGTGGGACAGTGTCGGGCTGTGCGGGGACTGTGCCGGGCTGTGCAGGGACTGTGCTTGGACTGTGCTGGGCTGTGCGGGGACTGTGCCGGGCTGTGCAGGTGTGGTAGGGGGCCGGATTGGGGGGGTGGTCCACTGCTTACCATGTCCGGACGACACAGACACCAGGCGAAGCAAGGACAAGACGGAGGCAGAGTTCAGTTGTAGCAGTTCTGGATTTTATTCGTCGTCCTCCTGACGACCACAACCACGCACCGTAGCCTCTTTACAGTTCTCCGTCTCCAGGCTCGGGTACCTGCACCTTTCCTCCAGTTGAAGTAACGTCCCTCGCGGATCTTTCGCTGGGGCTGTCCTAGACCAATCTACCGCCAGCGCTTCACCTGCTCGAGGTCGCTGTCCAATCGGTACCCCCGGGGCCTCGTCTGTCCTGCGGTCCATCGGGTCAGGGCCACCCCCCGACTGTCTCTTTCTTGTCAGTCTCCTGGTCGAGCTCTTCGCTGTTCTCCATCTTCTGCCGAGCTCCTCCCGGGACTAGCCTGCCTGGAACCCCAACCAGTCCTATTTATCCCCTCTCTCACCGGGAATTCCCCTCCTGGTTTCCTATCTCCCTGCCCCCCATGACTAAGCGTTTCTCAAGCCCTAAGCTGCTGTTGAGTCCTGAACTACTCCCCCTGCCATCTTGTGGTCATTTCTAGGTACTGCACTCTCTTGTCTGTCTTTCCCAGCTATCACCCTGCTGTCCTTGTCAATCTCCGTCCATAGTGCACCAACTGTTCCCTCCTACTTCCAGTCAAGTCTGTCCATCAAGTCACCTTCCCCACACTCTCCCTTTGTCCATTGTCGTCCCGACAATCATACTCCCTACCTACATCGTCCTAAAGCTTGTCCACAGTCTGTTGTCGGACCAGTCGTTGGGCCAACCCGCCACCCACGGGGGCCAAACCAAACTGGGAGAACCATGCTCCGAGCAGCCTACTGCTACCTGCCAGCGTGTACGCCACGTGACAACTTCTTTCAGGTTGGCGAGGTCCACCCGGACTACTCTACGGCGTGTACCTCCCACTACTCTCCCCTTCTACTACCTTCAACTGTCCGGAACGCCATGACCGAGGCCTTTTGCCTACCAGGTCATCATTGGTGCCCGCCCGTCCTTTCGGGGTGTCCGTGGTGTCTGGGACCTGACTGATGGACGGACCACTGTCTGGTTCAATATCTCTTGTCTCTTTGTCCTTCACTTAAAAGAGTCATGGACGGTGTCTTCGTCACATCTACCTTGTACCCGGGACCTGTTACACACATTTATTTTTTGGTTACACACACTACTCATTAAATCAACTTTTAACATGCCGTGTATATGATTACCACTACTTCAATAACAATAAGACTTACTCAACCGGAGTAACCCCCCCTTTTTTTTTTCCGTTTTTCTTTTTTTCCTTTTCTTTCAACATAACATTTTCTCACAACACAATATCTTTGTTTAAAACGGAATATAAATGCTCCCCCTCCCTTTAGCACTAGTATCTTCTCCCCCACATCCCTGCTATGTCAGGACAAAAAGATCAAATAATAAAAACATTCTTTTTAACCTGGATGAAAAATTGTCCTCGTGGCCTGCACAACGGTGCAGCGAATTCCCGACAGTCCGGGCCATCTCCTGACAGCCGATGTCTCATCAGTAGTAAGGGGGCTCCACAGCCATGGAGCTCCCGGGATGCAGGAAGTGTCTCTAGGAGTCTTTTTATGGGGGCTCGTGGTCTTTGGGTTCAACGATTACGGCTACTGCGTAGTAGCTGCGGGGAAAGTACTCCTTGTGATACCTGGTCCCCCTCCCGCAACGCCCAGCTGTGACGTATGGAAGTCACGTTGATGTACACCTTCTGGCTGGTTGCGAGGTCCCGAATGAACCCGTATCCCTTCTCCAAGTTGGTGTACACAAGCCGCCCTGTAGATCGTGAAACCACCATGCCAGCCTTCCCTCTCTCATGGAACAAGTTCCAGACCTCCTGCTCCCTGGCCTTTTTCTTCCGTATGACCTCCGCAACCCAGACGGAAGGTCCGGTGTAGGCCACGGAGTCCGGTGTGTGGGACACGGCTGGGGTTGAGAGTGGGGCAGAGGTGTCCTCAGATTCCGGCAGCCCAGCAGCCGCTGGGGCCAGGCGGAAGGCAGGGGCGGCCGTGGGTCCTGGCGGGTAGGCTGCAGAGCCCGACAAGCAGGTCACAACCGACTCCGGGGATGACACAGATGCGGCCGCGGGGTAGGCCGTAAACGGAGTCGTGGATGGGGCCGGAGTGGCGGCCGGCTTCAGGGGATAGGCTGATGCTGGCAGGTGGAACGCAGCAGCATCGGCCGCGGGCTGGTCCCGCACCGGCGACACCGGACATGGCGCCGCCGGTCGGGGTGGCTCGGGGACGTGGACAGCGGCATCGCTCATCCCGGCGGAGGCCGCAGAGCCCTCCACAGCCGGGTCTACAGCAATGCAGGAGGCCGCGTGGGGAGGCCGGGTGGTGGGGGCTGGCCGCGGAGCCGCCGGCCGGGGACATCTCACCTTCCCCGGCGCCGCAGCCTCGGACAGGTCACCCTGCCACCCCTGACTGTCTCTTTCCTGTCAGTCCACTGGTCGATCTCTTCGCTGTTCTCCATCTTCTGCCGAGCTCCTCCCGGGACTAGCCTGCCTGGAACCCCAACCAGTCCTATTTATCCCCTCTCTCACCGGGAATTCCCCTCCTGGTTTCCTATCTCCCCGCCCCCCATGACTAAGCGTTTCTCAAGCCCTAAGCTGCTGTTGAGTCCTGAACTACTCCCCCTGCCATCTTGTGGTCATTTCTAGGTACTGCACTCTCTTGTCTGTCTTTCCCAGCTATCACCCTGCTGTCCTTGTCAATCTCCGTCCATAGTGCACCAACTGTTCCCTCCTACTTCCAGTCAAGTCTGTCCATCAAGTCACCTTCCCCACACTCTCCCTTTGTCCATTGTCGTCCCGACAATCATACTCCCTACCTACATCGTCCTAAAGCTTGTCCACAGTCTGTTGTCGGACCAGTCGTTGGGCCAACCCGCCACCCACGGGGGCCAAACCAAACTGGGAGAACCATGCTCCGAGCAGCCTACTGCTACCTGCCAGCGTGCACGCCACGTGACAACTTCTTTCAGGTTGGCGAGGTCCACCCGGACTACTCTACGGCGTGTACCTCCCACTACTCTCCCCTTCTACTACCTTCAACTGTCCGGAACGCCATGACCGAGGCCTTTTGCCTACCAGGTCATCATTGGTGCCCGCCCGTCCTTTCGGGGTGTCCGTGGTGTCTGGGACCTGACTGATGGACGGACCACTGTCTGGTTCAATATCTCTTGTCTCTTTGTCCTTCACTTAAAAGAGTCATGGACGGTGTTTTCGTCACATCTACCTTGTACCCGGGACCTGTTACACACATTTATTTTTTGGTTACACACACTACTCATTAAATCAACTTTTAACATGCCGTGTATATGATTACCACTACTTCAATAACAATAAGACTTACTCAACCGGAGTAACCCCCCCTTTTTTTTTTTTTTTTTCCGTTTTTCTTTTTTTCCTTTTCTTTCAACATAACATTTTCTCACAACACAATATCTTTGTTTAAAACGGAATATAAATGCTCCCCCTCCCTTTAGCACTAGTATCTTCTCCCCCACATCCCTGCTATGTCAGGAGAAAAAGATCAAATAATAAAAACATTCTTTGTAACCTGGACGAAAAATTGTCCTCGTGGCCTGCACAACGGTGCAGCGAATTCCCGACAGTCCGGGCCATCTCCTGACAGCCGATGTCTCATCAGTAGTAAGGGGGCTCCACAGCCATGGAGCTCCCGGGATGCAGGAAGTGTCTCTAGGAGTCTTTTTATGGGGGCTCGTGGTCTTTGGGTTCAACGATTACGGCTACTGCGTAGTAGCTGCGGGGAAAGTACTCCTTGTGATACCTGGTCCCCCTCCCGCAACGCCCAGCTGTGACGTATGGAAGTCACGTTGATGTACACCTTCTGGCCGGTTGCGAGGTCCCGAATGAACCCGTATCCCTTCTCCAAGTTGGTGTACACAAGCCGCCCTGTAGATCGTGAAACCGCCATGCCAGCCTTCCCTCTCTCATGGAACAAGTTCCAGACCTCCTGCTCCCTGGCCTTTTTCTTCCGTATGACCTCCGCAACCCAGACGGAAGGTCCGGTGTAGGCCACGGAGTCCGGTGTGTGGGACACGGCTGGGGTTGAGAGTGGGGCAGAGGTGTCCTCAGATTCCGGCAGCCCAGCAGCCGCTGGGGCCAGGCGGAAGGCAGGGGCGGCCGTGGGTCCTGGCGGGTAGGCTGCAGAGCCCGACAAGCAGGTCACAACCGACTCCGGGGATGACACAGATGCGGCCGCGGGGTAGGCCGTAAACGGAGTCGTGGATGGGGCCGGAGTGGCGGCCGGCTTCAGGGGATAGGCTGATGCTGGCAGGTGGAACGCAGCAGCATCGGCCGCGGGCTGGTCCCGCACCGGTGACACCGGACATGGCGCCGCCGGTCGGGGTGGCTCGGGGACGTGGACAGCGGCATCGCTCATCCCGGCGGAGGCCGCAGAGCCCTCCACAGCCGGGTCTACAGCAATGCAGGAGGCCGCGTGGGGAGGCCGGGTGGTGGGGGCTGGCCGCGGAGCCGCCGGCCGGGGACATCTCACCTTCCCCGGCGCCGCAGCCTCGGACAGGTCACCCTGCCACCCCTGACTGTCTCTTTCCTGTCAGTCCACTGGTCGATCTCTTCGCTGTTCTCCATCTTCTGCCGAGCTCCTCCCGGGACTAGCCTGCCTGGAACCCCAACCAGTCCTATTTATCCCCTCTCTCACCGGGAATTCCCCTCCTGGTTTCCTATCTCCCCGCCCCCCATGACTAAGCGTTTCTCAAGCCCTAAGCTGCTGTTGAGTCCTGAACTACTCCCCCTGCCATCTTGTGGTCATTTCTAGGTACTGCACTCTCTTGTCTGTCTTTCCCAGCTATCACCCTTCTGTCCTTGTCAATCTCCGTCCATAGTGCACCAACTGTTCCCTCCTACTTCCAGTCAAGTCTGTCCATCAAGTCACCTTCCCCACACTCTCCCTTTGTCCATTGTCGTCCCGACAATCATACTGCCTACCTACATCGTCCTAAAGCTTGTCCACAGTCTGTTGTCGGACCAGTCGTTGGGCCAACCCGCCACCCACGGGGGCCAAACCAAACTGGGAGAACCATGCTCCGAGCAGCCTACTGCTACCTGCCAGCGTGCACGCCACGTGACAACTTCTTTCAGGTTGGCGAGGTCCACCCGGACTACTCTACGGCGTGTACCTCCCACTACTCTCCCCTTCTACTACCTTCAACTGTCCGGAACGCCATGACCGAGGCCTTTTGCCTACCAGGTCATCATTGGTGCCCGCCCGTCCTTTCGGGGTGTCCGTGGTGTCTGGGACCTGACTGATGGACGGACCACTGTCTGGTTCAATATCTCTTGTCTCTTTGTCCTTCACTTAAAAGAGTCATGGACGGTGTTTTCGTCACATCTACCTTGTACCCGGGACCTGTTACACACATTTATTTTTTGGTTACACACACTACTCATTAAATCAACTTTTAACATGCCGTGTATATGATTACCACTACTTCAATAACAATAAGACTCACTCAACCGGAGTAACCCCCCCCCTTTTTTTTTTTTTTTTTTCCGTTTTTCTTTTTTTCCTTTTCTTTCAACATAACATTTTCTCACAACACAATATCTTTGTTTAAAACGGAATATAAATGCTCCCCCTCCCTTTAGCACTAGTATCTTCTCCCCCACATCCCTGCTATGTCAGGAGAAAAAGATCAAATAATAAAAACATTCTTTGTAACCTGGACGAAAAATTGTCCTCGTGGCCTGCACAACGGTGCAGCGAATTCCCGACAGTCCGGGCCATCTCCTGACAGCCGATGTCTCATCAGTAGTAAGGGGGCTCCACAGCCATGGAGCTCCCGGGATGCAGGAAGTGTCTCTAGGAGTCTTTTTATGGGGGCTCGTGGTCTTTGGGTTCAACGATTACGGCTACTGCGTAGTAGCTGCGGGGAAAGTACTCCTTGTGATACCTGGTCCCCCTCCCGCAACGCCCAGCTGTGACGTATGGAAGTCACGTTGATGTACACCTTCTGGCCGGTTGCGAGGTCCCGAATGAACCCGTATCCCTTCTCCAAGTTGGTGTACACAAGCCGCCCTGTAGATCGTGAAACCGCCATGCCAGCCTTCCCTCTCTCATGGAACAGGTTCCAGACCTCCTGCTCCCTGGCCTTTTTCTTCCATATGACCTCCGCAACCCAGACGGAAGGTCCGGTGTAGGCCACGGAGTCCGGTGGGTGGGACACGGCTGGGGTTGAGAGTGGGGCAGAGGTGTCCGCAGATTCCGGCAGCCCAGCAGCCGCTGGGGCCAGGCGGCGGGCAGGGGCGGCCGCGGGTCCTGGCGGGTAGGCTGCAGAGCCCGACAAGCAGGTCACAACCGACTCCGGGGATAACACAGATGCGGCCGTGGGGTAGGCCGTAAACGAAGTCGTGGATGGGGCCGGAGTGGCAGCCGGCTTCAGGGGATAGGCCGATGCTGGCAGGTGGAACGCAGCAGCATCGGGCGCGGGCTGGTCCCGCACCGGCGACACCGGACATGGCGCCGCCGGTCGGGGTGGCTCGAGGACGTGGACAACGGCGTCGCTCAGCCCGGCGGAGGCCGCAGAGCCCTCCACAGCTGGGTCTACAGCAATGCAGGAGGCCGCGTGGGGAGGCCGGGTGGTGGGGGCTGGCCGCGAAGCCGCCGGCCGGGGACATCTCACCTTCCCCGGCGCCGCAGCCTCGGACAGGTCACCCTGCCACCCCTGACTGTCTCTTTCCTGTCAGTCCACTGGTCGAGCTCTTCGCTGTTCTCCATCTTCTGCTGAGCTCCTCCCGGGACTAGCCTGCCTGGAACCCCAACCAGTCCTATTTATCCCCTCTCTCACCGGGAATTCCCTCCTGGGTTCTTATCTCCCCACCCTCATGACTAAGTGTTTCTCAAGCCCTAAGCTGCTGTTGAGTCCTGAACTACTCCCCCCTGCCATCTTGTGGTCATTTCTAGGTACTGCACTCTCTTGTCTGTCTTTCCCAGCTATCACCATGCTGTCCTTGTCAATCTCTGTCCATAGTGCACCAACTGTTCCCTCCTACTTCCAGTCAAGTCTGTCCGTCAAGTCACCTTCCCCACACGGGACTGTGCTGGGCTGTGCGGGGACTGAGTGGGCTGTGCCGAATATTGCGAG
This sequence comes from Dendrobates tinctorius, assembly GCF_039654945.1. Lineage (NCBI taxonomy): Eukaryota > Metazoa > Chordata > Amphibia > Anura > Dendrobatidae > Dendrobates > Dendrobates tinctorius. The sequence goes on from NW_027361675.1 coordinate 215,783, forward strand.
GCGAGTAGTAAAATTTACTCGCCAGGATTCGAGTACCGTGAGAACCACATTACTCGCCGAGTACCGAATCCTAACGAGTTTACTCGCTCATCCCTACTTATGCCATAAAAGTCAAAAGTTTGGAATGGTTTTCCTTGTTCTTATTAAAATGTGCATATTGTAGATTCAGACTGAAGGCAGTAAACCATATATGGAAACAATGAGTAGAGAAATACATGTGAAGCAAACCAGGATATGTATTAAATATTACCTTCCTCAAAGTACCCTTCTTTTACTCTAATTTATTTATTTATTTTACTCATTTACTCACGTGGACAAAATTGTTGGTACCCCTTGTGTAATATCAAGAAAAGAACACTGTCCCTACTGTGAAACATGGAGGAGGCTCTATTATGTTCTGGGGCTGCTTTGCTGCATCTGACACAGGGTGTATAGAATCTGTGTAGGATACAATGAAATCTCAAGACTTTCAAGGTATTCTGAAGAGAAATGTGCTGCCCAGTATCAGAAAGCTTGGTCTCAGTCACACTTTATGGGTCTTGCAACAGGATAATGACCCAAAACACACAGATAACCAAAGAATGGCTAAAAGGAAAACATTGGACTATTCTGAAGTGGCCTTCTATGAGCCCTGACCTAAATCCTATTGAGCATCTTTGGAAAGAGCTGAAACGTGCCATTTGGAAAAGGTAAGCTTCAAACATGAGCCAACTGGAGCTATTTGCTCTTGAGGAGTGGGCCAAAATACCTGTCGAGAGGTGCAGAAATATCATTGACAGTTACAGGATTCATTTGATTGCAGTGATTGCCTCAAAAGGTTGTGCAACAAAATATTAAGTTAAGGGTACCATTATTTCTGTCCAGGCCCATTTCATGAATTTCATTTTTTTTAAATTCTATGCAAGCATGGTGGAAAAGAAACGTCTTACTTTGATTTGTTCATTTTCCTAGATTTTTGATTTATTACTTTTGTCAGATTCAAGTTATTCCTGTGATCTTTGTGTTTTTTTTCTGTCATTGCATGAGGGGTACCAACAATTTTGACCACGTGTGTATATAGCACCATTAATTCCACAGCCCTTTACAAACATTATTGACACTATCATTATTGGGGCTTACAATCTATAATCCCTATCAGTATGCTTTTGCAGTGTGGGAGAAAACCGGAGTACCAAGAGGAAACCCACGTAAACACCATGAAAACTCCTTGTAGATATTGTCTTTGGTGGGATTTAAACCCAGGACCCCACCAATGCAAGGCTGCAGTGCTAACCACTGAGCCACTGCGCTGCCCCAATCATAACTTTACACCCACCTGGCATTCTCTCAAACAGTTTAATGCAATTGTCACATGGAATGGCTTTCCAATAGTCTTGAAGGAGTTACCAGATATGCTGAACACTTTGTCTTCTTTTTCCCGTGGAAGTCCTCATGAGACCCACGATATGTTTATGTCTTAAAGTAACATCACGAAACAATCACTGACCTCAGGGAGACCAGTCAAAGAAAACACTGCGGCAGCCGGCAAAGGCGCTCAATCAGTGAAATCCTAGGTGCAATGCTCCCTGAGAAATACAAATATGCAAATAAAGTCCGTGGAGCCTCAAAACACGGGTTTGAGACTCTTAAATGAGGCTCCACGGACTTTATTTGCATATGTCTTAAAGTAATGATGAATTATTATGGGATAGGACTCAGAACAGTATGGAACTGTGAACCATCACTTGCATCTGCAAAACACACTTCCTGAATGCAGGTAATTCCTCAAGTGAACTCTTGACATGGCATTCCTATTAATTGAATGCCATTCCACCAGCTGATATCTCATGAACTGTTTAAGAGAATGACAAGGGTGTCTAAAGCTGTCATCACAGAAAATGCAGCACTACTTTGATGAAGGTAAGGTATAACACATTTTTTGATTTGTTTCACACAGGGTTCTTAACTCCTTGTAATTGGGTCGCCCTCCCAGGGCGGAGGGGTACTCGGTACCGGGCCGGTGTCAGGGGAATGTGTCACAGCAGCAGTGACCCGTACCATGGCCCTGGGCGCCCAAGTCAATGGCGAAATGTATATGTAGTTAATAGTTCGTGACGCCACCTGTGGTGCTCGGCAAGGGAGGTGTTAAGCCGACGCTGCAGACTGATCCTCTGGGACAGATGGTGTGGTGCAGCAGTGATGGTATAGCCCTCCACAGGCAGGGCTGATGTCCTAGTGCAGTGTAGTTGTAATGGTTGTGGAAAGGTGCAGGCAGTGTAAAAGATGGTACCCAGATGTAGTGGTGCTGAATGGGTTGGCGCGAGAATGAATGGAAGACAAAAAGGCTTGCAGTTCCAAAGCTTTACTCACAGTCTGCGGTACATAAGGGTGCTTGCCTCTGGGCCGTGTCCTCCAGGTCAGAGCCTCAGCCAACCTCCAGGCCAGATGGAAAGCTCCTCTCCAACACTCCGCCAACATGTACCTTTCCTGAACGACTCCTCTATTGCGCCTTAAGGTGTGAAGAGCTCCAGTACCGTGGTACTCTGGAGTTCCTCCTGTCAGATGTTCCTAACAACTCTACTCATATGGCAGACAGCTGTAGACTCTCTCGGGGAATCCCTTCTCCGGAGTCCTGGCTCTCTATTCAGTTGCTGTTGTGCCCCAAGTCTTAGATGGGAGTAGTGTATTTACAGCCAACTACTCCAATGGTGTCTGCTGCAGAACCATAAGTGTCCATACAACCTCGGGGACCGGGCCCCGGCCTTGCGCTGAGAACCTATAGGCAGGGTTCCTCTTCCAACCCACGTCTCCTCTCTGTTCTCCTACTCCTTCGTTCTGCACTGTTCCTTCTCTCTTATGGAAGCTTAGGTTGCAGTTCTACGTCTTTCTCCTTCTGTTCCTTTCCCGTGCCAGCTGGCTCAGATCACTGAGGCAGCTGCAGCACTCCTTCCTTCATTCCTTCTTCCAGGGATCCCCACTCCTTCCGAGTGGCTTCCTTCCTCACTGACCTTCTGTCAGACTGAACCCTGACTGATCTCTCATCCTACACTTTCCCACTCTTTTATATATCTAAACTCCACCCACCTCCCAGCACATCCAGTGTTCCATGCAGGGAACCACCAGAGGTGCTCTGCTACTCTCTAAGCACTGAGCCACAATGTGGTTGTGCAGAACTACCCTGTTGTGTGGGGTGCGAGTGTTGGAGTGTGGAAAGGAGTTCCCAACTTACCTGGATGATGGTGGGGCACTACACCTTTAAAGAGAGAGGAAGGTGCAGTACCTCTGTGGCGCCTGAGCCTCAGGGGTGCCACATTTTCATATGTGTACCCTTGTGGTTACGCTGACTTCAGTCTAAATCCTCAATGTGCACATTCCAAAAAAGAACAAGGAAAAGTACTGCAAAAATAGGGGTGTCCAAACTTTTGACTGATACTGAAAGATTAAATAAAATAAACTTGATCTGCCAATGGTTTATAGAGTAATATCTAATATTTATAGACAGTTTATGGTTTAACTTAGCACATATAGACTTAGCACCACACTATTCATAGCATCACAAAATATTAATATTAGTGCTAATCAATAGTATTAGAATTTGACTCTTGACACCAAAGTAAAAAAGTAAAAAACACATGATTGCCTTTGACATACATCCTACATTAGGTACTGTGTGCACAATATTGTTTGGGTTATTTGGATCTACTTTCAGTCATTTGTTCTCTCAGTGAAAGCTGAGAAATTATCTTATAATTGTCCTTGGAGACATAGAACATGCTAGCATAAGTGAAGGACTACTAGTGAAAACACTGGAATAAAAGATAAAAGGAAACAGAGAGCCAGATGGACAGATTGTAAGATAGTGAGATGAGGAGGGGGATGAGAGTCTGGAAGAAGAGGGGAGGAAAATAACTTTCAGAAAGGAGGAGGAGACAGAAGGGGAAGGGAAAATTGAGTTTCAGAGAGAACCTTCTGCACAGAAGGGAACTTTCGCTCAGTTTCAAACTTTTTTTTGCAACATGGATCCAAAATCCAGTATCTGAGGGAGGTCAGCCCCACAGAACGGTGAGTATGAATAATGTTTGGCCTCTGTACTAGTAAATGGAGGGGGACAGCGTCCACACTTGTACTTGGCAGCATCTCACGACTGAGTTGGGGATGTTAACCTCAAGACATCAGCTACAAAGCAGCATCAGGGAAAACCTTTCGTTTATGATGACTTTCTGACATTGGCATGTAATGAGCGTGACTTCTGACTCAGAGGCATTTCCATTATTGCTATGGCTTACATGAATCGCCAAGGTTACTTTTCTTACTCATTCATAATTCTTATTACTTCATCTGATTGTTTTGCTATGCAGTAGAATAAAATAATATATCTACTGCTTAACATTTAGTACAAATAGTAATTGCTCCCATTTTTGTGTATCCACCCACAATATATTGTTTGCAAAAATCTCTATATAATGTGGTTTACTAGTGCCAATATTCCTACTTTTTACGATCCAGTTATATCATCTGTTGGTTCCTACTAGATTTAGTTAGACAAAGAGCATTTTATTTTCTTCGATGCTAATGGTAATTGCTATAGCAGAGCCCTGGAGTGCAGACTAGCCTTTTCATGTGCCTCTTACCGGAGATCCTCCTATGGAAACTGCCTCTGCTAAAATAATGACATCAGACCTGCCAACTCAATGAATTTTAGGAAACCTTAAAAGTTCTGCAGTTTGTTGGATGCCTGCAAGTAAAGGGAGGGAGTAGAGTCAAGATATTTGATATTCCACAGTCTCGGAGCACATTGGCCTTTGCAGGACTGATCTAACCTTCCTTAGCCTATATCACAATGTTACATAAACTAAGTAGGCATGTATAGGAAAATATTGACAATATGCAAAGATACCATGGTATATTACAAATGATCTAAACATTTAATGGGTGTTAAAGTTTGCCAATACCTTTTGTAATATCGGTGTTAGTAAAATGATCATAAGCATCTAAATTATATTTAATTGTAAATTTCATTATAATTTGTGCCAGAAAAGTATGCTCCAGTAATAAAATAAATAATAAATAAATAGAATGTACGTGATAAAATGGCCAGTATGCAAAATTTGTAATATACAGTATAATACACCATATAGACAAAAGGCAAATGCACTATATCCATACATTATTCATAAAAACATATTCCAGAGACAATAAAACGTAAAGTTTATACTATTCCCATTTGCTGTGTGGTTGAATATAATCTATTGTTTTTTGTTATCATCCCTTGTACTATATGCAGAGTATAGTGTTCTGCAGTGGGATAAATGGGATAACTCACTTTGTCAATCGTCATGATGACTATGTTTGCATATGTATTTATCATATTAAGCCTTTTCAGAAGGATTTTTCTTTTGACGCTAATAGGCCATATGTTCATCAGGTAGGTTTAATCACTGTTCTTACAGTGACATCACTTTGTCTAGTTATTGTCGTTAATTAGTAAGTCTAGAAGCATTGCAGTTCCCTTTAAATGATTTATTACCTTACTGTGCCTTTCCTGTTTTATAAGTAGAGGTCATACGCCCAGGGCCTGGAGTATTTCATAGGTCCAAATGGAATCCTAGCATGTATTTACCTGTGGGAGATATCTGTCAGGACAGGCTCATCACCTACACTAACACTAAAAACTGCTCTATTAACCATTTCATTGTCAGCCTGTATTTATATAGTTCATATATCTAAAAACCATTTGGAGCTAGTCCAAGTCATTGACTGCACATGGAAACTATACAAGGAATTCTGATCCAATTTGTTTCCTGTACATTCCTCTCTACAGCCTCAGGCCTGGTAGAGAACACTCTACAATACCACACTGGAATTAGTTTCTCCCAGGTGTACAAAGAAGTAACGCTCTGCTCTGTTTCTGTGCAAAATACGCTTTCACCAGAAGAAATCTGCAGTTTTTATTCTGTCTGCAAGGACAGGTATCCACAAATATGTCAGATTATACATATACAGGTGCATCTCACAGAATTAGAATATCATCAAAAAGTTAGTTAATTTCAGTTCTTCAATAGAAAAAGTGAAACGCATATATTATATAGAGTCATTACGGAGTGATCTATTTCATGTGATACAGGAAAGATGTATATCTTTGCACCATGTTAGCCAGTAGACAGAAAAATATTCAGAATTGAGAGTCCTCAGTGGTTGATACCTTTTAATGGCTACGGCTGGAATCACACTGATGAATTTCTCATGCGATAATCGCATCGCATAGCACGGACTGGCCGGCACCTCTCCTGACCTGAGCATGACAGCGTGATGGATTACTATGCAGCTGTTAAGCTCAGGTCAGGAGAGCAGACAGCCAGTGCAAGGTTTACGATGCGATTCTCGGATGAAAAATACGCCAGTGTGTCTCTGCCCTAACTGAAAAGATGGTAACACATTGCAAGCTTTCGAGACTACTCTGGTCTCTTCATCAGGCAATCAGGCATTGACAATGCCTCATGAAGAGACCTGAGTAGTCTCGAAAGCTTGCAAAGTGTTACCATCTTCTCAGTTAGCCATTAACAGGTTTCAACCACTGAGGACTCTCAATTCTGAATATTTTTCTATTTCATGTGTTTATGTCTGTTATTGTTGATGATTAGTTGTTAGGGACGGCGGAACGCACTAAATATAAAATAATAGAAAGTGCGTTCGCCGCCCAGGGTCCACTGTGCAGTAGGTGTTAAAACCGCTGCTAGACAATGGCAGACGTGCTATATGGCGGTATAATGCGCACGGGTTCAACATCACCCGATGTGCGCAGAGCGGACTCTGTTAACTCACAGAGGCGCTGTAACATAAACACCGAGCCTGTTAAACTCACAGGTCTCAGCGAAATTGCACACACGGTATCAGGTCAAAGAACACGGGTCCAAGACAGGGGACGGCATCTGTCTAGACCTACCGTGTGTGCGGCGTCGCTACTGCGGACGCCGGTAAATGCTGCTGAATGCAACGCGGCGGCAAACACAGCTGCTATGCGATAGTGCCATGAGAGGCGTGACACCACCGGACGCTAGTGTATAGGTGCGGTGTGCACAGTGGCCTAAGGTTTGCCACCGACTGGCGCTGACTCTTTCTATAGTTCCTATCCACATGCGCAATATCAGAGGGAGGGGAATCTTAATAAGTCAGTCAACAGAATCATACATCCATCACCATTCACACATCTAGCAAGAAGAGTCTATACTAGCACATGGCCGAGCAGCCATGAGGACCTTTTATAGTCATGCGCTGCCAGGACCTTCCAGATTTCTGAGATGGACCAATCAGATCAGGAGAAGGACCTGAGCACGTGACTCCCGATCTCCAATGGGAAATCGTCTCGTGAGCATGCCCAGTAGTGGGACGAGAGGACTTAGCCTCTGGAGTCCAGCAGGACTTGGCACCTGTTCACACTGTCAAAAGTACCCGTACTTGGTTAAAAAACAACAGTATCACTGTGCTTGATTGGCCAGCAAACTCACCTGACCTTAACCCCATAGAGAATCTGTGGGGTATTGTCAAGAGGAAGATGAGTGACACCAGATCCAACAATGCAGATGAGCTGAAGACTGCAATCAAAGCAACTTGGGCTTCCATAACACCTCAGCAGTGCCACAGGCTGATAGCCTACATGCCTAGTCGCATTGATGCAGTAATTGATGACAAAGGAGCCCCGACCAAGTATTGAGTGCATTTACTGAATATACATTTCTGTAGGCCAACATTTCAGATTTTAAAATAATTTTTTCAAGCTGGTGTTATAGAGTATTCTAATTTACTGAGATAATGACTTTGGGGGGTTATCATTGACTGAAAGCCATAATCCTCAATATTAACAGAAATAAACACGTGAAATAGATCACTCTGTTTCTAATGACTCTATATAATATATGCGTTTCACTTTTTGATTTGAAGTGCTGAAATAAATTAACTTTTTGATGATATTCTAATTTTGTGAGATGCACCTGTACATTATCATGACGAGGCTTATAATTATCAATCATTTCTCATTGTAAAGGGTCAAAAAGAGATACAATAAAAATACTTTTCATTCATGCTAAAAATGTATAATTTGTGCCGTTGTAACGTGTAAGGTTGCCACTTTGCTAGTATTATGTTGGGATCGCAGCTAGCTAATAGGGTCAGCTTTCTGACAGTAACATCAGGCTAAATCACTGTCAGTTTCCAAGGAAATCAGCAGAGTCTTTGTCATAATAAAACATCTAAACCAGTGGAAGACAAAGAAAAGAGCCCCTGTGCAAGAACAATATATGGCCCCTTTGCAGCCCAATAGCTCAGAACAATGAACAATTCCACCTGCTTTTTAGGTGGAAATGGGTCCCCTTAACTCGTGATCCGCTATGGGGCTGCACCGGTTGTACCAATAGTATGTCTGTCCCTCATCTAAACATATAAAGTCAAATAAATCATTTTTTATAAACATTTCTTAGGCTAAAAGGGTTTTCCCACAAAGTTAATTTTAATAGAAATTGGAATAAAAATAAGTTCCACAAATGGATGTGTTTTAAAAAAATGCTCATGTGCTGAGATAATCTTATAAATGTGCCCCTACAGTGTACTGTGTAATGGCTGTGTCTGACTAAACAGGGACATGGTCTGATCATACCACATCTCCTGGGCAGGGGAGGAAGCAAAAGAACATACAGACAGGAGAGCTTGGGATCTCAGCTTGTTTGAGAGAAAATCCCTTCAAAGGGTTGTTTTAATGCTAAGCCTTCAGGAGCTCCCTGGTCCCCAGCTTCCTGTTTGTTGGCGGTGCGCTACTGAAGATGTATAGTTCAAACCAGCGGCATGGTCGCTGCAAATGTCCGAACTGAGAGCTCTTTTTGGCTGCATGCAGAGGCAGTTTTATCTCTGCATCAAGAGAGAAGCTTGAGAGGACTGAGGGTAGTCGGATTTGCGATCTGACCAATTTCAAAGCATCACGAGTAGGCTCTAAAGCATAAAACCAGACATTCGGAGACAGCATGCTGTTCGGTAACCAAGTCTTTGAGAACAGAGAGGGTTTTTAAAGGGAATCTGTCACCCCCTGGGATATATATGAGCTATTAATATGGGCATACAGGCAATAGAAATGTTAAGCTAATTCTACCTGTATGCCTCATATTTATGGTCTTGTTGCTGAGAAATGTTATATTCTTTCTTTATGATAATGGTTTCTTCCCGGCTCCGGGGCATGCGGTGCCTGGAATAAATCCCTGCCTCCTGTCTTCATTGTAATATTACCCCCTCATATCAGCATCACTTGCAGCCCGGGAAGCCTGCGCCTGCACCCTGCATGCCCTCATATATACATACATCCTCCTCCCATCTGTGGGTACTTCATTCAGGGATCTTCTGCGCCGACAGATCCTGTCTAGTGGGCATGGCCTCAATCAATACACTTGTATTGAGCTCAGGTCACGCCTGTACAAGTGTGTTGAGCAAAGCCATGCCCACTAGACAGGTTCTGGATCGGAGTATGTATATCACATACTTGACCGTCGTTCATAGCGCATACTCCTGTGATTTCCCGCAGCGCACACTGCGTGCACTGGGAGGAGTCACAAGTCTACAGTCACACGAAATGACTGTAAACTTTTCATTCTAGATTGGACAACCCCTTGAATAGTAGAGGCTTTTTTAGATTCGTATCTCCTGTTTTTTTCAGGAAGAGTTTACAGCAGTTTAAGTAATGTCAGAGGAAGCATTAGAATGACACAAAAGCTTCTCTATGCACCTCTGATAATACAGGATACACCAATCAAAATCACTGGTCCCCCTACTCTCCATCTCTTCACAATGACCTTTGCGGATGCTCATAATTGGCTTCACTGCAAAAAAAAGGGATTGGTGTCTGACCATTATGGTTAATATACATTTGGATTTCCTAATATATATATAGAAAAAAACAACCACAAAAATCTCACAGAACGTGTAAAGAATACAAAAAATATAATTTATTAATTAATTCACAAACCAGGATACATGAGACACAGTGAGGAAAAGGATCCAAAACCTGCTTGTACATGCAGAGAAGATATGGGACACACATACAGGAGGGAGGGAGTAAATGTAAACCGCATATAGCACTTAGCAAAAATTATATATATATATATGTATTTGCTCACAACAAAATTGCACATCTCCAAATAAGCCTCTTTTAATTCATTATGCCAGACATAACCGCCCGGGTGGGAGGGACACACACCGGGTGGTTTGCCTCCTATCTTGACCAGGTAATGAATTCAACACTTTACATTTTCATTGCAGCATTGTCTGCTGTATATTATGAATTATGTCTGGCGTAATGAATTAAAAGAGGCTTATTGGGAGATGTGCAATTTTGTTGTGAGCAAATACATATATATATAATTTTTGCTAAGTGCTATATGCGGTTTACATTTACTCCCTCCCTCCTGTATGTGTGTCCCATGTCTTCTCTGCATGTACAAGCAGGTTTTGGATCCTTTTCCTCACTGTGTCTCATGTATCCTGGTTTGTGAATTAATTAATAAATTATATTTTTTGTATTCTTTACACGTTCTGTGAGATTTTTTGTGGTCGTTTTTTTCTATATATATATTTGTTCATGTTGCGACTATCTCATTAATGTCCAATTGTACATCCTGTGGCTCTGTAATATAATGACATCCAGTGGTCATAATTGAATTCAATTTGGCATACCTGAGCAACAGATTTTTCTATGAAGTGCATATGGTATTTGGATTTCCTGAAATAATAGGAAGTATGAGTCTACTAAAAAGCCCACGTGGTCATTGTGAACATTGCAAGATTTCTATTTTAACTGTTAATACAGTTTGGGGGAAAAAAACATTGCCAAAATTTTTTAAAAAAATTAACACAAAAACTTGAATCAAACAATAGGTCAATTTCTGATGATATCTTCCCTTTAGTACCTAACCAACATTTGCCGTATAGAGCAAATCGTTAGCATGGGTAAACAGTGGGCTCACAGGATAAGCCTGCCCAAATATTCAGCAGATAATGGTTGTGAAATATAGCCAGGATCTGCCTATAAAGGTACTGTCACACTTAGCGATGCACCAGCGATCCCGACCAGCGATATGACGCGGTCAGGATCGCTGGTACATCGCTAAGTGGTCGCTAGTGAGCTGCCAAACAGGCAGATCTCACCAGCGACATAGCAGCGGTCGGGGGTCACTACTTACCTGTCAAACGAGGTGATCCTGACGTCCTCCCGCCCGCATCCACGCGTCGCTCGTCGGCGCCACAGGAAGCTGACGATGAGAAACGGCCCAGGCCGTTCTCGCGCAATCAGCGATAATCAGCAGGGAGCCGGTCGGAGGTAAGTATCACACACAGCGATATCGCTAGCAATATCGCTGCTACGTCACAAAACCAGTGACGTTACAGCAATATTGCTAGTGATATCGCTTAGTGTGACAGGGCCTTAACAACTACGGGTGGAGAGGAGCTCCGCACATGACTGTTGACCTTGCCGTTATCAATCTCTGACAGCAGCATAACAGCGCACTGTCATGGGGCGCGTCATTCTCTAGTGGGGTGCAAATGGGTTGCTATGACAGCTGGGGATTTGTTGAAGACCTCTGGGCCAGTTGTCATGCAGCTCAGTTGAAACCATGCTGTAGCTGGGCTTTAAAGGAAACCATTATTTTTGCTATATATCGCATCACAGGTATTGCTGTATACCGCAGAAGAGATTAGATGACTGCAGCTTTAAGTCCCCTAATAAAACTAATAAATATAGTAATAAGCAAAAAAGGCAAATAAACCCATAAAGGTTCGAATCACTACCCATATCCCCCTTTAAAAATATATTATAAATTTTTACCACACAATGTATGCCATAAAAGCAATTCCCCAAAAAACCATGAGTTGTATTTTTTTCACAACTTCATTGCACTTGGAATTTTTTCCTCTTTTGCAGTACAGTTGTGGTAAAATGAATGGGGTCATTCAAAAGTACAACTCATCCTGCAAAAACAAGCTGTTAGGGTTGGCAGATTGCACTAAATAAAATATAAAATAAAGTGCAATCACAACCCAGGGTCCACCTTGCAGAGATGTAACCTGTCGCTAGTGTGAACAACGACGGAACCAAGCAGCTAGCGTATACCTTAGACACGCTGAGTTAACGCCACATAGCGTGATCGGAATACTAAGTACCAACCTCACAGAGAGGTAATGCACTAAGTACTCTAAGTACTTTACCCTATTAACGTCACACACATGAATGAAGCAGATGCTGAGCCAAAAGAAAGAACTCTTATGACACTAGATACAATACCCTGTTGCCTTCATAGAGGGATATAGCAAAAGGGTTGAGCTTTCTCTGTAACTGAACTGTGCTAACCGCACACAAGAATGAAACAGATGCTAAACCAAATGGCTGGTACCCCTTTGTGCTGATACTACGGAATGTGTGCCTAACTGGCACCCTAAGCATGTAGCAAACTAGAGACTCTGGCGTAGAGCCAAGGGAACGAAACCGCATAAGTGTGCAAAGTACCTGCCAGCGTGTACTGTCTCAAAGCATAAACAGACACATGTAAACGAGCAGACAGAGTGGTAGAGTATCCACACATACACACCAAACATAAATGTTACTAGTGCGCCTGCATGCGCCGCTGAGAACCTTTTATGCACTAGTCTCCACCCCAAACACTGACGCCCAGTCACCCGACACATTACCCACGGGCCATTCCGAAGCTGCCACATCACCAAAGCAGCCAACTTATGACCACCAATGAGAAAACACCACATCACGGTCATGCTCAGTAAGGTGATCTTTGGACTTAGACTCCAGAGCGCAAGGCTGCACCTGTATGTCACTGGTCACCGTAGACTTGACTGGAAAGCCAGCAGTAACCAAATGTATACCACAAGCATGAGCAAGATGCTGGGATTAATGTCTGTGTTGAGCAACATTTGCAGGGGCTGAACTTGAATGGGAGACCACAGTCCCAGATAATGCTTGGGATACATGCCACGCAGCGGGAGAATCCTGATGCATAACACAAGCCCTTGGCTTTTGGAAAAATGGGAGGAAAAAGCAAAAATAGAAATTTTCTGCATAAGGAAGGAATTAAAGGGGAAAAGAGCTGGGGACTAAGGTTCAGACATAGAATTTTGGCCTTGTCACATTAGTTCTGAGGTTCAGCAGATAATTACCACATCTGAAGATGGCTTTGGTGCAAATTACTGAGGTAAAATAAGAATCTCACCTTAATCGGTATTTATAACACAATGCAAGTTATATTTGGCAGATTACCCATATTTGGAAAAACTGCATCAGATTTACAAAACAATTCAAAAGAAAAACTAACTTTGATGCCCCTAGCAACCAATCACAGTGCAGCTGTTATTTGGAATTGTGCTCTTGGAAAAAAGAAAGGTGTTCTGTGATTGGTTGCTATAGTCAACAAACTCAGCTTTCCCTTTAGGCAGCTTTAGCCATTATATTCTTTCTATGTGATTTCATTCTTTAGGTCGGAGTCACACTTGCGAGAAATATGGACGAGCGCTATGCGATAAAAAATCGCATAGCACTCGGACCAATGTTAATCTATGGGCCAGCTTTCATCATCCAATTTATTCTCGCCTGTTTTATACATGCAAGCGAAATCGCAGCATGCTGCGATTTCAAATGTATCTCTGCCGAGAGTCGCCAATGCAAGTCTATGGGGGCGAGAAAAAATCTGATTACACACGGACCATGCGTGTGACTTGCGAGAAATACGCACCGGTGTCCTTTAGAAAAGCCGGGAATTCTGTGCGCTATACTGTAAAATCACACGGACATGTTGAAATAGAGTAGATAGAATACATGTAAACACATAGTATAGGTATATAAACACCGTATATACTCGTGTATAAGCCGACTCGAGTATAAGCTGACCCCCCTAATTTTGCCACAAAAAACTGTGAAAACTTATTGACTCGTGTATAAGCCTAGGGTGGAAAATGCAGCAGCTACTGGTAAATTTCAAAAATAAAAATAGATACCAATAAAAGTAAAATTAATTGAGACATGAGTAGGTTAAATGTTTTTGAATATCCATGTTGAATCAGGAGCCCCATACAGTGCTTCATACAGTTCATGATGGCCCCATAAGATGCTCCATACAAAATACACCCCATATAATGCTGCGCAAAGGTTAATAATAGCCCCATAAGATGCTCCATAGAATAATATTCCCCATATGCTGCTCCATAAAGGTTATGGCCCCATAAGATGTTCCATAGATTATGCCCCATATGCTGTTCTATAAGATGCTCGATAGATTATGCCCCATAAGAATCTCCATAGATTATGCCCCATATGCTGCCCCATAAGATGCTCCATAGATTATACCCCAAAAAATTCTCCATAGATTATGCCCCATATGCTGCTCCATAGATTATATCCCCATATGCTGCCCCATATATTAAGCCCAATATGTTGTCCCATATGCTGCTCCATATATTATGCCCCATAAGGTGCTCCATAGATTATGCTCCATGAGATGCTCCATAGATTATTCCCCATATGCTGCTCCATAAGATGTTCCATAGATTATGCCCCATGTGCTGCTCCATAGATTATGTCCCCATATGCTGCCCCATACATTATGCCCCATATGCTGACCCATATGTTGCTCCATAGATTATGCCCCATATGCTACCCCATAAGATGATCCATAGATTACGGTATGCCTCATATGCTGCTCCGAATGGTTATGGCCCCATATGCGGCTGCAAATAAAAAAAAATGACATACTCACCTCTCGTTGCTGGGGGTCAGGTGCCGGTGTCCTGAGCAGGCGGGGACACTGGCATGCTATGGGGGACAGGTGCCAGTGTCACCGCTGGCTCAGGTCCCAGCACCTGCGATATTCACTTGTCCCTGTTCCACCGCTGTGCGTCGTTCTGTCTTCCGGGTCCCTCTGTCAGTGACTGTTAACCTTACAATAGCAAGGTGACATTAACCCCTTATTACCCCCATATGCCACCCGCTACAGGGCAATGGGAAGAGAGCAGGTAAGGCTGGTTTCACACTTGTGTTTTTTTGCGATGAGTTTTTGCGCACACATGCGCATGCGTTTTTTGTCCTATACTTAACATGGGTGCGCAGAGTCATGCATTTGTACGCGTTTGTATGCGCATGCGTTTTTTTGTAGTGTGCGCCCGGGCGCACAAAATGCATCCTGTTGCATTTTTTGTGTGTCCGACCTTTCTCAAAAAAACGCATGCGCACACAATGAACACGAAATTCACCCAAAATCCATTAAAGTCTATGGGTGCGTTGACGTGCGCATGGTCATGCACACAACAGCACAAAAAAAGCATGCTTTTTTTGCAAAAACCATGCACAAAAAACAAGAAAACGCATTAAAAACGTATGATGCGCAGCGCAGTGCAAAAAATCACAAGTGTGAAAGTAGCCTAAGTGCCGGAATTGGCGCATCTTACAGATGCACCTTTTCTGGGGTGGCTGGGGGCAGATTTTTTTTAGCCGGGGGGGCCAAAAACAATGGTGCCTCTCTTGGCTATTAATATCTGCCCTCAGTCACTGGCTTGCCCTCTCTGGTGGAGAAAATTTGGCGGGAGCCCACACCATTTTTTTCCGTGAATTAATCCTTTAATTTAACACCTACAGCTCCAAAATTTTACACACATACACCACTAACATTATTAGTGAGGGACATATAAAAAATATTACGGATATGCAATGGTTTACTATATGTAAACCATGTCTCATATAATGTCGGGTTCTGTAATGATTTTATAGATGCCGACAAATGAATTTTAATCTATTCTGCTATCTATCTCTGTAGGAAATATAAATATATACAGTATGTGTCTCACTGATATATACACTCACTGGCCACTTTATTAGGTACACCTGTCCAACTGTGTGTTAAGACTTAATTTCTAATCTGCCAATCACATGGCGGCAACTCAGTGCATTTAGGCATGTAGACATGGTCAAGACAATCTCCTGCAGTTCAAACCGAGCATCAGTATGGGGAAGAAAGGTGATTTGAGTGCCTTTGAACGTGGCATGATTGTTGGTGCCAGAAGGGCTGGTCTGAGTATTTCAGAAACTGCTGATCTACTGGGATTTTCACGCACAACCATCTCTAGGGTTTACAGAGAATGGTCCGAAAAAGAAAAAAAATCCAGTGAGCGGCAGTTCTGTGGCCGGAAATGCCTTGTTGATGCCAGAGGTCAGAGGAGAATGGGCAGACTGGTTCGAGCTGATAGAAAGGCAACAGTGACTCAAATTGCCACCCGTTACAACCAAGGTAGGCAGAAGAGCATCTCTGAACGCACAGTGCGTCGAACTTTGAGGCAGATGGGCTACAGCAGCAGAAGACCACACCGGGTACCACTCCTCTCAGCTAAGAACAGGAAACTGAGGCTACAATTTGCACAAGCTCATCGAAATTGGACAGTAGAAGATTGGAAAAACGTTGCCTGGTCTGATGAGTCTCGATTTCTGCTGCGACATTCGGATGGTAGGGTCAGAATTTGGCGTAAACAACATGAAAGCATGGATCCATCCTGCCTTGTATCAACGGTTCAGGCTGGTGGTGGTGGTGTCATGGTGTGGGGAATTTTTTCTTGGCACTCTTTGGGCCCCTTGGTACCAATTGAGCATCGTTGCAACGCCACAGCCTACCTGAGTATTGTTGCTGACCATGTCCATCCCTTTATGACCACAATGTACCC
Source organism: Dendrobates tinctorius (assembly GCF_039654945.1). Classification (NCBI taxonomy): domain Eukaryota; kingdom Metazoa; phylum Chordata; class Amphibia; order Anura; family Dendrobatidae; genus Dendrobates; species Dendrobates tinctorius. The sequence continues at coordinate 232,505 of NW_027361675.1, forward strand.
AACATCTGATGGCTACTTTCAGCAGGATAATGCGCCATGTCATAAAGCTCGAATCATCTCAGATTGGTTTCTTGAACATGACAATGAGTTCACTGTACTCAAATGGCCTCCTCAGTCACCAGATCTCAATCCAATAGAGCATCTTTGGGATGTGGTGGAACGGGAGATTCGCATCAGGGATGTGCAGCCGACAAATCTGCGCCAACTGTGTGATGCCATCATGTCAATATGGTCCAAAATCTCTGAGGAATGCTTCCAGCACCTTTTTGAATCTCTGCCACGAAGAATTGAGGCAGTTCTGAAGGCAAAAGGGGGTCCAACCCGTTACTAGCATGGTGTACCTAATAAAGTGGCCAGTGAGTGTATATATATATATATATATATATACTGTATATATGTTTTCACAAATATTTGAGGCTATGGACCCATGATATGTCCATTTTGCAAGCCGGCGAGAAAATCTCGCCGTATGGATGCCATGCGGATGTCACACGGATACTTTGATGCAAGAAAATCGCATCGTGGATGACATACGGATCACTGTTCATGAAACATTTGTGCGATTTTCGTCCGTGTAAAACGGATAGATTTTTTATATGTTGTGTGTGACTCCGGCCTTAGAGGGCTAAGACAGTTTATAATATTCCTGGAAAACACATTTGTGCCTTATATTATATAGGCATATGATTCATGACCCTAAAGGAAACCTTTTAATTGATTCATGCTGCCCAAACCACAGACAGCATGAATCAGAGCCTGGCTGCACAATTGCAGCATTTTTTCTTTGAAACGCTTCTACATTTCAGAGAAAACATAGCATACACACCCAGCTGGGGACCATGGGCAGAGATGAAACTAGACTAGCGTGGCCTCTAGCTCTGTACCGCTCTAGTTAAATGGCAAATTGTAATAGCTAAGCGTAATAACGCAATTCACATTTGGAAAAAAATCTCCCTACAATCGTATGTTACCCACTCTAGAATGTGTAAAACCAGAGAATGAAAATCTGACTTTTACTGGAGAGAATTTGGGCAAAAAGTTTCCATATGCAGTGCTCTTTCCTACTGCTCTTTCAATTTGGGAAGACATTTTTATACTCATAAACTCAATCAGCCACACAAGAATAAAAACTGATCCCGTAATGGCTTTCTGTTTCTGCAATTTCTAATCAAGCTCTCACCCAGAAACACCTTTTTGAATCAGGGCTACCATCCTAGAACAATTCAAAACCAAATTACAAGAGCCACCAGAATGTCAAGGAATCACCTGCTATATTACAAAGCTAAAGAAGAACATAACCGGGTGCCTCTAGTAGTCACCTATAATCCAAATCTGGAGGTGCTAAGGGAAGCTGCACGGAAATTACAACTTTTACTACAAAAAGATGCTCGATTACAATCCATATTTCCAGACCCCCCACTACTATGTTTTTGGCAGTCCCAAAATCTAAGAAGCATCATTGTCAGAAGCTCCCTGCCCTCCCCAACAGCTGCAGGAACCTTTCCTTGCAACTAGAAAAAATGTAAAGCCTGTTCATTTATAATGACCATGGTCAAGCTAAAGATCCCCAATTCAGATCAGGACTACAAGATCCTAGGTACTTTCAGCTGTATCACATCTAATGTGGTGTATTTAGTTATTTCTACTAAATGTCCAACTGGGAGTCTTTTTGTTGGGGAGACAGGGCAAAAACTGAGAACAATGATGAATTCTCATCGCCACAAAATAAGAGAAAAAAGAATGTATCTACCTGTGGCTAAATATTTTTGTATGCCTGATCATAGCACCATACATATGAAATTACTGGTATTGAAAGGTAAGAGAGACAGAAGGGTCTGGGAGTATAAACTCATGACAACCTCTGACACACTCAGAGCAGGAATGAATGTGCTGCATGGATTTACAGTGGGGAAAAAAAGTATTTAGTCAGTCAGCAATAGTGCAAGTTCCACCACTTAAAAAGATGAGAGGCGTCTGTAATTTACATCATAGGTAGACCTCAACTATGGGAGACAAACTGAGAAAAAAAAATCCAGAAAATCACATTGTCTGTTTTTTTCATTTTATTTGCATATTATGGTGGAAAATAAGTATTTGGTCAGAAACAAGCAATCAAGATTTCTGGCTCTCACAGACCTGTAACTTCTTCTTTAAGAGTCTCCTCTTTCCTCCACTCATTACCTGTAGTAATGGCACCTGTTTAAACTTGTTATCAGTATAAAAAGACACCTGTGCACACCCTCAAACAGTCTGACTCCAAACTCCACTATGGTGAAGACCAAAGAGCTGTCAAAGGACACCAGAAACAAAATTGTAGCCCTGCACCAGGCTGGGAAGACTGAATCTGCAATAGCCAACCAGCTTGGAGTGAAGAAATCAACTGTGGGAGCAATAATTAGAAAATGGAAGACATACAAGACCACTGATAATCTCCCTCGATCTGGTGCTCCACGCAAAATCCCACCCCGTGGGGTCAGAATGATCACAAGAACGGTGAGCAAAAATCCCAGAACCACGCGGGGGGACCTAGTGAATGAACTGCAGAGAGCTGGGACCAATGTAACAAGGCCTACCATAAGTAACACACTACGCCACCATGGACTCAGATCCTGCAGTGCCAGACGTGTCCCACTGCTTAAGCCTGTACATGTCCGGGCCCGTCTGAAGTTTGCTAGAAAGCATTTGGATGATCCAGAGGAGTTTTGGGAGAATGTCCTATGGTCTGATGAAACCAAACTGGAACTGTTTGGTAGAAACACAACTTGTCGTGTTTGGAGGAAAAAGAATACTGAGTTGCATCCATCAAACACCATACCAACTGTAAAGCATGGTGGTGGAAACATCATGCTTTGGGGCTGTTTCTCTGCAAAGGGGCCAGGACGACTGATCCGGGTACATGAAAGAATGAATGGGGCCATGTATCGTGAGATTTTGAGTGCAAACCTCCTTCCATCAGCAAGGGCATTGAAGATGAAACGTGGCTGGGTCTTTCAACATGACAATGATCCAAAGCACTCCGCCAGGGCAACAAAGGAGTGGCTTTGTAAGAAGCATTTCAAGGTCCTGGAGTGGCCTAGCCAGTCTCCAGATCTCAACCCTATAGAAAACCTTTGGAGGGAGTTGAAAGTCTGTGTTGCCAAGCGAAAAGCCAAAAACATCACTGCTCTAGAGGAGATCTGCATGGAGGAATGGGCCAACATACCAACAACAGTGTGTGGCAACCTTGTGAAGACTTACAGAAAACGTTTGACCTCTGTCATTGCCAACAAAGGATATATCACAAAGTATTGAGATGAAATTTTGTTTCTGACCAAATACTTATTTTCCACCATAATATGCAAATAAAATGAAAAAAAAAAACAGACAATGTGATTTTCTGGATTTTTTTTTCCCAGTTTGTCTCCCATAGTTGAGGTCTACCTATGATGTAAATTACAGACGCCTCTCATCTTTTTAAGTGGTGGAACTTGCACTATTGCTGACTGACTAAATACTTTTTTTCCCCACTGTATGTCTTTTTACATCAATAAAGGAATTTACCCCTAAGACCTTGTGGGGGCATCACAATACAGAACAAAACCTCAATCAGAGGACTATAAAAATGTAATACTCGTTATCTATGAACGGTTCCAATATTTATGGCCATAACTATCCATCACTCTCCCATAACGATAGCTCTGCTTCACGTCACTTGTCTTATCTATTGCATTATTTCTGTGCTGTGTTGTGGATAAATAAGTGATTCTTCAGATGTTGTATTAGTCAATGCCTGATGAAGAGACCTGAGTAGTCTGGAAACCTTGCAATTTGTTACCATCTTTTCAGTTAGCCTTTAAAAGGTATCAACCACTGAGGACTCTCAATTATGAATATTTTTCTATCTACTGGCTACCACAGTACAAAGATATACATCTTTCCTAATCAAGCTCTCAACATTGCAGAATTGTCTTTAGTCATATCATTTTGGCAGATAGCATAGTATTGGCAAAAAACTGATCATTTCTAATTTGTCTTTCAAAAATGAAAATATTGTGATCATTGATTATTGCACTTTTTCATGTATGCATCTCACAATCACAGATAATCACATTCTCAAATTTTTTAAAAATGGTTTCCTTTCATTGTTTGCCTTGCAATGGTTTTGTCCTAAAATAATTTGTAGCAAATATCAAGATTTACTGTATATTTAAAAGTAAACTGTTTGCAGATGTAAAAAAGTAGAGATCCTTTTGTAATAGGCTTTACTACTATGGATGATCGAATCTCCTCAAATCTGATATTTGCCAGCTTTGGCAAATTTTTCAACAAAAAATAAAATCAATTGTTCTCCGTAAATTGCAGGTAGTCTAATAGCTCTGAAAAGATGTGTTCAACTTTATATACTTTATTAGGACTACACCAAACTCCTTTTTACCTATGTCGCAAATGTAACGAATGGAAGCGGAGGCAGAGATGGTGAAGTTCACATTCGTTTTTATTTTTTAAGTGGAACCTCGGGACCACGGTTTGGGGGGCTCCGAAGGGGGCGTGACTAGTGAGCCACGGGCACCCGTAGTAAAGCCCCTCAGGCAGGGCCAGAATGGGATACCCGGGGTACACAGGTGCTACCTCCAGTTAGACCCTGAACACGTGGCAGCTGTCTCAGCGGGACCAAAAGGGCTAACAAAAGTTACAGCAGAGTTCGTAATGCGCTGGGTCCTGGATCCGGTTAGTTGGTAAGGAGTCGGTTCCAGTGACCTTCACACAGTCCTTGGACTCGGATGGCTGTAGGCGGAACGGGATGGCTTAGGCCCAGATGGTTGCTGATATAACCAGGTAACACAGGATACTGATATGCTGTGAAAACAGAGAGCATTAGACAGTGCACAGAGACTGCAGATGCAGCGCAGACAGGTTAGCATGAGAACCGGATGTAGCAATGATAGATACTCGTTGCTCTGGCGCTTTCCCTATGGAGGAGAGGCCAGAAATAGCAGCCAGTGTGCTGCCATTGGTTGATTGCATTTTTTGAATAATGCACGCCGCCCCTTTAAGAAGGCAAGAGAGCGGGCGGGCGTGATCATGTCTGCTCATTACAAATTTTTGCTAATTGGATCTCACCCATTTATAGCACAAAATACACAATGTTATAATTTGCCAGATCATCAATGCAGCGGCATGTAAAAATTTGGGCACCCGTGGTCAAATTTACTGCTATTGTGAACAGTTAAGCAAGTTAAAGTTTAAATGATCTCTAAAAGGCCTAACGTTAAAGAGGAAACATTTCCTTTGTATTTTACGCAAAAAAATAGTAATTTTTTACATTTTAAAAATTAAAAAAGGAAAATGGTCTGATGCAAAGGTTTGGCCACCCTTGGATATTTGTTTGCTCAGATAATTTTGACCAAGTTTTCAGACCTTAACTAGCCTATTAGAGTTGTGGCTTGTTCACTATCATCGTTAGGAAAGGCCAGGTGATGCAAATTTCCCAGCTACATAAAAACCCATCCTCCTCTAACCTTGCCCAAAAAAAACTGCAGCCATGGGTTCCGCTAAGCATCTGCCTAGAACTCTGAAAATGAAAATGGTGGAGTCCCACAAAGCAGGCGAACTTTATAGGAAGATTGCAAAGAGTTTCAAGTATCCCTTTCCTCAGTTCGAAATTAATTCATTAATTAATTAAATAAGAAATAAACATTAACAGTAACAAATGGGGGTCAAGATAAGGTCTGGAAGATCAAGCAAAATTTCAATGACAGCTGCTCGTAGGATTGCTAGAGAGGCAAATCAGAACCCCTGCTTGACTGCAAAAGACAATCAGAAAGATTTAGCAGACTCTTGAGTTGTGGAACATTGTTCTACTGTTCAGCGACACCTGCACAAGTTTGGCCTACCTGGAAGAATCATCAGAAGAAAAACACTCCTGCATCCTCACCATAAAATTCAGCATCAGAAGTATGCAAAATAAATCTAAACAAGCCTGATGCATTTTGAAAACAAGTCCTATGTAACGATGAGGTTAAAACAGAACTCTTTGGCCACAATGATCAAAGGTATGTGTGGAGAAAAAAGGGCACAGAATTTCAGGAAAAGAACATCTCGCCAACCACTAAGCATGGGGGGATCAATCATCAATCATGCTTTGGAGCTGTGTTGCAACCAATGGCATGGGGAACATTTCATGGGTAAAGGGAAGAATGAATTAAATTTCAACAAATTCTTGATGCAAACATAACACCATCTGTAAGAAAGCTGAAGGTGAAAAGAGGATGGCTTTTTAAAAAGGATAATGATCCTAAACACACGCCAAAATCCCCAATAGACTACCTCAAGAGGCGCAAGCTGAAGGTTTTACAATGGTCCTTGCAGTCCTCTGATCTGAACATCATTGAAAATCTGTGGCTAGACCTCAGAATAGCAGTGCATGCAAGACAACCCAGGAATCTCACAGAACTGGAAGATTTTTCCTAAAAAGAATGGATAAAGTTCCCTTAAGCAAATATTGAAAGACTGTTGTGTGGCTACAAAAAGCATTAATCAGCTGGGATACTTTCAAAAAGTGGTGCTACTATGCAGCGTCAGACTGGAACACCTTGGGCCCACCAGAGAAAATCATTCTTGGGGCCCACTATGTAGCTGCATAGAGTTAAATACCAGACCACCAATTGTGCGGTAAAACACGCTAATATCCGGGTATAATATAAGGTTGTACATGTCTTAATTATGTAGCAGGAGTTGGGGTAGCCCCCTCATAGAATATAAAGCATCCCCCTCATAGAATATAATGTAGACCCCTCATAGAATATAATGCAGCCATCTCATAGAATATAATACTGCCCCCCTCATAGGGTATAATGCACCCCCTCATAGGGTATAATGCACCCCCTCATAGGGTATAATGCACCCCCTCATAGGGTATAATACTGCCCCCCTCATAGGGTATAATACTGCCCCCCTCATAGGGTATAATACTGCCCCCCTCATAGGGAATAATGCACCCCCTCATAGGGTATAATACTGCCCCCCTCATAGGGTATAATACTGCCCCCCTCATAGGGAATAATGCACCCCCTCATAGGGTATAATACTGCCCCCCTCACAGGGTATAATACTGCCCCCCTCATAGGGAATAATGCACCCCGTCATAGGGTATAATGCTGCCTCCTCATAGGGTATAATGCTGCCTCCTCATAGGGTATAATGCTGCCCCCTCATAGGGTATAATACTGCCCCCCTCATAGGGAATAATGCACCCCCTCATAGGGTATAATGCTATATAGATATATAGATATAGTTAGATAGATATAGATAGAAAGATAGATGTAGAAATAGATAGATATAGAGATAGATAGTAGATAATGGATAGAAAGTAGATAATGGATAGATATAGATAGAAAGATTCATAGAGATAGATAGAGATAGATATAAAGATAGATATAGAAAGAAATATAGATAGATAGATAGATAGATAGATAGATAGATAGATAGATAGATAGATAGATATAGAGATAGATAGAAAATAGATAATGGATAGATAGATATAGAGATAGATAGCTATAGATAGAAAGATATAGAGATATATAGATATATAGATAGAGATAGATAATAGAGATAGATAATAGATAGAGATATACATATATAATAATAATAATATAGACATATATAGATAGATATAGAGATAAATATATATAGATAGATGGCTTTAAATAAAAATAGATATAGAGATATATATAGCGATAGATAGATATAGAGATAATAGATATAGAGATAGATAGATATAGAGACAGATAGATATAGAAAGATAGATATAGAGATAGATATAGAGATAATAGCTAGATATAGAGATATGTATAGAGATAGATAGATATAGAGTTAGAAAGATAGATAGATAGATATAGAGAGAGATATAGAGATAGATAGAGATAGCTAGCTAGATAGATGGATAGATAGATATAGATAATAGAGATAATAGATAGATATAATAGATAGATCTAGAGATAGATATAGAGATAGATGGATAGATCAATAGATAGATAGATAAAGAGAGAGAGATAGAGATAGATAGATAATGAGATATAGAGATAGATATAGAGATATAGTGTTAGATAGAAAGATAGATATAGAGATAGATAGATATAGAGATAGATATGGATATAGAGATAACAGATAGATATAGAGATAGATAGATATAGAGATAATATATAGATAGATATAGAGATAATATATAGATAGCTATAGAGAGAGAGATATAGAGATAGATACAGAGATAGATAGGTAGATAGATATAGAGATAATAGATAGATATAGAGATAGATAGATATAGATATAAAGATAGATAGAGATAGAGAGAGCGGTAGATAGAGAGATAGATATAGAGAGATAGATACAGAGATCGATAAATAGATAGAGAGATAGATATATATAGATAATAGATAGAGATAGATAGATAAAGATAGATAATAAATATAGAGATAACAGATAGATATAGAGATAGAGTAAGATAGAAAGATATAGAGAGAGGGAGATATAGATAATAGAGATAGCTAGATATAGACATAATAGATAGATATAGATAGATATAGAGATAAATAGAAAGATAGATATAGAGATAGAGCGATAGATAGATAGAGATAGATAATAGATAGAGATAATTAGATAGAGAAAGATAGATATAGAGATAGAAAGATAGATATACAGAGAGATAGATATAGAGATAGAGATAAATAGATAGATATAGAGAGATATATAGAGAGAAATAGATATAGATATAGAGATAATAGATATATATAGAGATAGATAGATATAGATATAGAGAGAGATAGATACAGAGAAAAGATATAGAGATAAATAGATAGAGAAAGATAGATAGATATATAGATATAGAGATAGAAAGATAGATATAGAAATAGAGCGATAGATAGATATACAGAGAGATAGATATAGAGATAGATAGAGATATATAGATAGCTATAGAGAGAGATATAGAGATAGATATAGAGAGAAATAGATATAGAGATAGATAGAGATAGATATATAGATATAGATATAAAGATAGATATAGAGATAGATATAGAGATAGAGCGATAGATAGCGAGAGATATAGAGATAGATAGATACAGAGAAAAGATATAGAGATAGATAACGGATAGATAGATAGATAGATAGATAGATAGATAGATAGGTATAGAGATAGATAGATATAGATATTAGATAGAGATATATATAGATAAAGATAGATAGATATAGATGGTAGCTAGATAGATAATAGATATAGAGATAGATAGAGTAAGATAGATATAGAGATAGATAGATAGACATAATAGATAGATATAGAGATAGATAGATAGATAGATAGATGTAGAGTTAGAAAGATAGAGCGATAGATATAGAAATAGATAGATATAGATAATAGATAGAGATAGATATAGATAGATATAGATAATAGATAGAGATAGAAAGATAGATATAAGAGAGATAGAGAGAGATATATAGAGATAGATAGATAGAGAGAGAGACAGATAGAGAGAGCGAGAGAGATATAAAAAACAAAACAAAACACAATACACAAAACACAATACCTCTCCTCGCTCCCACGCTGATCCCGGCTTCAGTGTCAGGAGCTGCCCCCTCTGCCAGACACACAGCGGGTGCGCGATGTAGTGACGTCATCGCGCACTGGCTGTGAGTCAGGAGCAGAGAGGACTGAGGGCGGCGCCGGCCCTGATGCAGAGCGGCTTACTGGGCTGGGGACGGGGCCTCTGGGGGTGGAGACCTGAAATGATATTCACTGCTTCGCAGTGAATATTCATTTCTCTTTAGTAGCGGGGACAGGGGCTCCTGCCTCCTGACACCCGCTGCTGCTCCGCTGGCAGGGGCCCCCATAGCAGCTGCATGGTGTGCGACACACCACTGGCTGGGGGCCCCTGGAGCAGCGGGGGCCCTAGGCAACTGCTGGCCCTGTATGCCTGCAGGTGCCAGGGCCCACCAGATGCCAGGGCCCACCGGAGAATCCACCGGTTCTCCGGTGGGCCAGTCCGACGCTGCTACTATGTAATAACCATGCAGGGTGTCCAAAAATCTGCATAGGTCCATTTTCCTTTTTGTAATTTTTAAAATGTAAAAGATGAAAATATTTTTTTTCCCTAAAATACAATAATTTTAATCAGGGGTGCCTAAACTTTAACATGCCGCTGTACTTCAAACACTTATTCTCTATTCTATGCAATCTATATAATCCAAACCAAACTTTACGATCACTGCCCACAATCATTTCAATTTGTTTCTCTGTTAGTATGTATTAGTTTCTATAATACATTTTAATTTTACATATCTCCTTCACTATATAATATTTTTTTCCTTTATGATGTAAAATTCAGTAAAATATTTAGAAGAATAAATGTAATATGGTAAATCTCTGCATTTATTTTAGATCTGGTAGGGTTAACCAGAAACATCAGCCGCAAACATGTGGTTTTTCTGGACATCTGCAATTTACTTGACCAGCTGCGTTTTGTACAGCAATGGAGGAATTCTACCTCAATCAGGTAAAGTACCACTATTTCTTAGTATAATGGATTTGTCACTGTAATTTTGGCTAAGTGAACTTAGTTATGTTTATATTCTATCTCTGTGCTCCTTTCTGTACTGTAGCTTGGTAATGTTTTAAAAACAAAACAACTCTTTGAAGCCAATATATTTTGTGCATCCTTCTATCTCTTTTCTCATTTGTTGTATGCTGCGCTATTCTATTTAGAAGAAATACCAAAACCTCATCGACATAATATACGTAAGTTTTAAAAAAAGGGATCTTTACGTATTTTAATAGGTCTGTAATATCCATAACCCATAATAAATTTGATACTCCCTGGTTTTCCCAAACCTGGTTTCGAGACAGCAAGTTTGAAGATCAGAGAAGAGGGTTGATAACCTGGATGAGCTCTTCAATAAAAGTTCCATTACAGGTACCGGCAATGCATAGGATCCATAGGTTCCTTTCCTCACCTTTTGGCGTCTTGTGCCACATTGCAGCAAATTGCAGGTGGAGCGACAATGATGTCATCATAATGTCTGTGGTTTTCATGCCTTGTTCAGCAGAAAATGTGAAGATGGCAACAATGGACTCTTTGCTGCGGGTGCAGCATGGTTTTCTTTTGGCTCCTCAGTGTAACTCATGTGTATGATAAGCATGTAACTAGGGTAGGTTCAAGCTGAAATTGGAACAGTAACTAGTTTGAAGTAGTTGTGTACTAAAATTAAATACGTGGAAATAAGGGTTTGGTCTAAGTGCCATATAAATGAAGTCTGATATTTGGTGCCACTGTATGTAGTATTATAATTTTTTGTGGGGTGTTTATGTAACACGATTTATTTTAAGGAAGCATTTAAGTAGCACTATGACATTTTGGGCATACTGTACCTATGTGTTATTATGATTTGTTTTTTGAGACCCCTTAGACAACATGTCAGAGGCCTCCTGCTTTTCACAATAGGTGGCACTAGAGTTCAAGTTATCTTCCTTTTTGACGAGGCTATTTGCAGGTCACCATGTAAGTAATGAATAAGTTTAATGTAGTGAGTTTAGGAAGATATGGGCATTTAGTGGACATCTAGTTATATTCATTATGTGGCAAATTAGTTTTTAAATTCTAGACTTGATAGAAAATGTTACATACATAAATGTTTAGCTAGGTTTTGAATTAATAAAATCTTCAACATTGAATTTGCAGCACCATAAAAGAAAAGTTGTGGCATTATTGACTTTACAGGATTGATAGACATGTTAGAGATATAAAAATTTTAAAATATAGAAACAAAATTCTCAGAACTTTATTCAGTAGCGAGTATCAGCGCCATGCATTAGGTTATTAATGGTAGTGTAAGGTTCAAGCCGGAACGCGGGATGCAGTGACGAACGGGGAGGCAGAGCAAGGGTTAAACAGGTTTATTAACGGAATACTCCTCATAAGGCGGTAAAGGGTTAAACAGGGGATTAAACAGAATAAAGGCAAAAGATATGGTGAAGTGGAGAGCTAAGTTTCAGATAACGGCAGTTCAATAGCACGTGTTTCAGGAAGTCCTTAAACTGCAGCTCCTTCTGCAAACTCAATAGTACCGGCAACGGTTGGCACGCTGTATCTTCCGAGAAGGTCCTGCGTGCAACAAAACCCGTCTTCTGGTGACAGCGGTCGGTCTCCGGCACCTTCCGCTGCCCCTAGTCCATATACTACTGTGGCCGGAGGAGTGTGGGCCACGGTACTGTCTGAGCCAAACGTGGCTCCACAACTATTCTTCACTGGTGAAGTCAGGTCGCAAGCATCAACAGGGTGGCAGTTCAGATCATTGACAGAGACACGGACAGCGCAGGTCCAGGAACACCTGCATGGCAGCTAAAAACATTGGCTGAAACACGTACAGCACAGGACCAGGCACACTGGTGTGGCAGCTCAGGTCATCGGCTGAGACACAGATGGCACAGGACCAGGCAGCAGTGGCTGGGCTCTGGGTACCAGACAGTGGTCACCAGACTCCAGACATCGGACATGATCTCCAGGCAACAGGCAGTGGTTGTCAGGTTCCTAACTACGGTCGTCAGCCTCCGGGTGCTGGACCTAGGAAGGAACTCAAGCGGGATGGTGCCAGCACCGCCGGGTTGGACAAGGGCCGGACGGAGTTGGCACCACATAGCAGGCTGAGCACAGCATAGTAAATGCTCAGCAAAAACACCAGACTCCATCTTTAAAAGACGAACCCAGGTTAGTTCACAGTCACTGGGTATAGGGTTCCAGACACAGAGGGACTTCATGAACACAACACAGAGGACACAGTTCAGACAGGGTCAGATACAGGAACGAATACGGGATCAATGGTTCAGACCTGAGAATGCAGCCCTCAGGGAGGCGGGAAAACAAAGCACAACAGAAACGGGCCAAGATATGCAGCCCCCAGAGCAGTTGGAAAAACAAGACACAAACAGAAACGGATCTGGGCACTCAGGCCTCAGAGCAGGTGGAACAACAGGCATCTGCTTTCCTAGAACTGAATGCAGGCAGAACAGGAGCTGAACACCAAACACACATGGCAAGACTCAGAAACTAAACGTGAAGCTCTGGCAATGCCCATCAGGAAAGAGTAACTTTATATAGGAACTGACCATCAGCAATAGGCTGGGGAAAGCAACTCAGGTGCGCACACTAACCCTAATGAAATCAGGGAAGGTGTGGTCGCGTGCACCCTAAGCACAAACAGAAATCATTACAGCACAGGAACTGAGGCCTAGGGCACCTGGCAGTGGCTGCAAGCCTGGACACACTTGGAAAGTCATGCACCATCTGCAGAGGACTTTGCAACCCGCAGATAGCTTCCACAGTGGCAGCCAGGGACCGCACATGCAGATGGTCATGCAGCGGAGCAAAGACATCACAACACATGTGCAGCTACACAGCGGAGCAGGGAACTGAGCAGCATTCATACAGGTAACAGACAACAGTATCCCTGTTAGTTAGGGGGAGAGGAGCAAAGGGTTAAAGCAGAGACATGCAGAGTAACACCGGAGAAACAAGGTACAAACCCAACAACGTTACAGCTGCTAACATCAGGGTGCAAGTGTCAGTCTCATATGCGGTCTTTCTTGGGCAGCACGTGTGCAGTACTCACGGTCACGTAGTGTACGGCACCCGGTTCTCTGGCAGTCACTGGACACACACTGCACGACCCACTCTCCCTGGTCCCCGCTGTTGGCGGTGGGTGATGCTGGTCTGCATGGCACTGGTGCTCCCAGCTAGAGCACTCCTCTCTGTGGTTGCTGTAACACCCAGCTCGGCTCTGCTCTGTGTGCACTGCTCTGCATTGCTCTGCTCTGCACGGCTCTGCTCCGCATGGCTCTGCTCTGCATGGCTCTGCTCTGCAGCAGTGTCTCTCTGGATTGCTGCTGGGCACACTACTCCCCTCAATGCAGCAGTCCCCATTCTTCAGGTCTGCTGCAGCACAGCCTGCCTGAGCTCTGACACTCTCTGGTGCTCACTGCTCTGCGCTGGCGCCACACTGACTTGCTTTACATGCTTTTTCCTTTTTTTCCTCTGCTGCTGTGTGCTCTTTTGTGGCTCTCCCCCCCCAGGTCAGGAGGAAGATCCGGCTCACTCAGGCTTCCCCCAGGCTGTAGGGGAAGGTCCGCCTCCTTCAAGCTTCCTCCTGGGAACAGTGGATTCAGCCTCTCAAGTTCCAGACCCGGCATGCAGGTACCCCCTGTCTCTTCATCCCCGCTACAGATGTCAGAGGAACGATATACCACTCTGAATGTACTTGGACACACAAACCATTCTTTGCTGACAGCTCCCTTTACAATTACCAACCAATGACGTCCAAACTGTGCTGGATGGGAGACAAGTCCAGAGATGCTGCAGGCCATGGTAGCAATTTTTGACTACAGGTTGCTCATAGAATAAACAATCAATTTGGAGTACATCCTTCGTCTAGAATGATGTGAGAGACTAATAAAATCATTAAAAAGATTACGTCAAGTTATAGATGGTGATTAAACTGTGGTTCTACAAGCTATCGATTCCATGGGGTGTATTTAATTTTCATACACTGCTTCTGCATTAAGGTCTAATTTTTGAAAAATGAATAATTACACACTAACCTGGAGTATTTGTCATGCGTTGTTGTTTTTCTGAGTTTGTATTTATCTAATTTTAAATGCGTCTAACAACCAGATAATTTTAGTTATGTCCTGATACATAAACACATAGATTTCCAAGAGGATTTTTCTTACATTTCAATGGACAATAAATTACCTGTCCAATATAGGAAATAATCATATATTTGAAATGTTATTTTACAGATAAACAGTGTCCAACTTTACTAAGTGAAGGACTCAGCACTGGAGAAGATGGAAATGGAAACAACACGGGTATGTAGAAACAATGTACAGCTAATGGTTGCATAGTATTCCTCGGCAAGTAGTAGAAGTACTTGTAATTAGAGATGAGCGAACATCGTCGGCTCCCTCCTTATTCTGCAAGCTATAGCTCTTACCGAAGAAGCTGCATCGGGAACCCGGATACCAGGAGCGCTCCCGATAATCAGCTGTTCGGCGCCGCAGCTGCATGTGTCGCGGCTGTGTGACAGTCTCAACACACAGGCTCTCCGTGCATGTGTTGTGACACTCACACAGCCGAGATTCCAGGTATCCGGGTTCCCGATGCAGCTTGTTTGGTAAGTGCTATAGCTTGCCGAATAAGGAAGGAGCCGAGGATATTCGCTCATCTCTTTTTGTAATGAACTGAGAAGATATTATCATTGGATTAATTCAATGAACGCTAAGTAATATGGATGAGTTATACATACACAGTCTTGGACATTTGGGAATGGGACTCTAAATCACAGTAGTAAGAAATAATGTCCATACTGACAAATATTTAGAAACTGAATAGTGTTTATTAGTGTGTCAATGAAAAACGGTATCATAGCAATATGAAGGATCATAAAAAAAGATCAGACGTTGGTTGCTGTCGTTCAACATATTAATGGTGACCAATATCTTCAGTATAATTTAAATGATAAACTTTATAAACCTCAGGAAACCGGGCACTCAATCAAAAATTAATAATACTAATTATAATAATAATAATATGATATAATGATTTTGTTTATAATGTCATACAATATGCAAACCATAATATGTAAACTACATAGATCATTACCGGCCTATGAAGCGTGCTGTTGCTAAAAGTGGCACGGATGCATAAAAATAAATCCCAAAAATATAGAGTAGTAACAATTTTCAGAAAAAGAGCTTGAAAAATCACTCAAAAAGTAATGTAAAGACGCTTTCTATTAATTTCTATTGAAAAGTGACTTGCTTTTAATCTGTTCGGTTTCTTCATAGTTTTTAATTTGCTTCAGATTTTCAAAAGCGTCATGCTTTTAAAAGAAGCAACTGTCAATTCTTCTGTTTTTTCTGCTATGGAAGCAGTAAATATTTCACAAAAAGAGTCAATAGGAAGATTACAACAGCTAAAGCATTTTATAAGCGTTTTTTGCAGCAATTAAGCCTAAAAAAATGCCCAAAATTCCAGCATTGTATTCATTGCCTACTGGATATATAAAATAAACACGAGAAAATTGCCAACAATAAGCACTTAAAATGCTCAAAAGAAACAATAAAAAGCTTGAGGGAAAATATTAACAAAATGTTTCGGGAAATTTTAGCAAAGCGCCAAGAAAAATTATTAAGGCCAAGAAAACACCTAGAAATTGGCATATAGAGACAATGTTTCCTGAAGAGGTTTCTGCTTGAAAAACTTTTTTTTTTTTCATTTTTGACTGACTCAAAAAATCTTAGTATGTGATTATTACACTGATATATTAATTCCTGGTTATAATTAAGCCCTAATTAAACCGCTCATGGAGACCTATTATAATGCATGGATTTTAGTACAAGTGTAGTGTATAAACTCATAATGAAATGTGTGTGCCACCATGTTGAACCTTCATGCACCGCTCTGTGTCCATGAAAAATAACTTCATCGGATGCCCTGATGAAGTGAGCTGGGACAGCTCAGGAAACGCGTAGGCACCGATAAAGTTCCTTGAATTATACCTACAGCAGCGCAGTGTATCATTGCACCTTAAAGCCATCTTCACTTAAAATTCTAATATGACAGATTTGCCAAATTTTCTCAGGAAACAATGTGTATCACAGGGAATCCAAAGTATTCACATGTTGTAACTATATTGTATACTAGCTGTACTACCTGACTTCGCCCGGGTTAATCACTGCTGTTAACAAAATAAAATGTGTTAACAAAAATTTATTCTGCACACAAAAAACACAAAACAAGTAGATAGAAATGTAATTATTAAAAGGCAAAAACTAAGCTAATAGAAGCATTTCACAACATTGGCTCTTGAGAAAGCAGCTCTTCTTTTCATGTCTGCAAGCCTCGCTTCCCTCTCCTCAGAAAGTTCATTGGCCCTTGAGGAAGCAGCTCTTGTTTTCATGTCTGCAAGCCTCGCTTCCCTCTCCTCAGAAAGTTCATTGGCCCTTGAGGAAGCAGCTCTTGTTTCCATGTCTGCAAGCCTCACTTCCCTCTCCTCAGAAAGTTCATTGGCCCTTGAGGAAGCAGCTCTTCTTTTCATGTCTGTAAGCCTCGCTTCCCTCTCCTCAGAAAGTTCATTGGCTCTTGAGGAAGCAGCTCTTCTTTTCTTGTCTGCAAGCCTCTTTTCCCTCTCCTCAAAAAGTTCATTGGCTCTTGAGGAAGCAGCTCTTCTTTTCATGTCTGCAAGCCTCGCTTCCCTCTCCTCAGAAAGTTCATTGGCTCTTGAGGAAGCAGTTCTTGTTCTCATGTCTGCAAGCCTCGCTTCCCTCTCCTCAGAAAGTTCATTGGCTCTTGAGGAAGCAGCTCTTCTTTTCATGTCTGCAAGCCTCGCTTCCCTCTCCTCAGAAAGTTCATTGGCCCTTGAGGAAGCAGCTCTTCTTTTCATGTCTGCAAGCCTCGCTTCCCTCTCCTCAGAAAGTTCATTGGCCCTTGAGGAAGCAGCTCTTGTTTTCATGTCTGCAAGCCTCGCTTCCCTCTCCTCAGAAAGTTCATTGGCTCTTGAGGAAGCAGCTCTTCTTTTCATGTCTGCAAGCCTCGCTTGCCTCTCCTCAGAAAGTTCATTGGGTCATGAGGAAGCAGCTCTTGTTTTCATGTCTGAAAGCCTCGCCTCCCTCTCCTCTGAAAATTCATTGGCCCTTGAGGAAGCAGCTCTTGTTTTCATGTTTGAAAGCCTCGCCTCCCTCTCCTCTGAAAATTCATTAGCCCTTGAGGAAGCAGCTCTTGTTTTCATGTCTGCAAGCCTCGCTTCCCTCTCCTCAGAAAGTTCATTGGCCCTTGAGGAAGCAGCTCTTGTTTTCATGTCTGCAAGCCTCGCTTCCCTCTGCTCAGAAAGTTCATTGGCCCTTGAGGAAACAGCTCTTGTTTTCATGTCTGCAAGCCTCGCTTCCCTCTCCTCAGAAAGTTCATTGGCCCTTGAGGAAGCAGCTCTTGTTTTCATGTCTGCAAACCTCGCTTCCCTCTCCTCAGAAAGTTCATTGGCTCTTGAGGAAGCAGCTCTTCTTTTCTTGTCTGCAAGCCTCTTTTCCCTCTCCTTAAAAAAGTTCATTGGCTCTTGAGGAAGCAGCTCTTCTTTTCATGTCTGCAAGCCTCGCTTCCCTCTCCTCAGAAAGTTCATTGGCTCTTGAGGAAGCAGTTCTTGTTCTCACGTCTGCAAGCCTCGCTTCCCTCTCCTCAGAAAGTTCATTGGCTCTTGAGGAAGCAGCTCTTCTTTTCATGTCTGCAAGTCTTGCTTCCCTCTCCTCAGAAAGTTCATTGGCCCTTGAGGAAGCAGCTCTTGTTTTCATGTCTCAAGCCTCGCTTCCCTCTCCTCAGAAAGTTCATTGGCTCTTGAGGAAGCAGCTCTTCTTTTCATGTCTGCAAGCCACGCTTCCCTCTCCTCAGAAAGTTCATTGGCCCTTGAGGAAGCAGCTCTTCTTTTCATGTCTGCAAGTCTCGCTTCCCTCTCCTCAGAAAGTTCATTGGCCCTTGAGGAAGCAGCCCTTGTTTTCATGTCTGCAAGCCTCGCTTGCCTCTCCTCAGAAAGTTCATTGGGTCATGAGGAAGCAGCTCTTGTTTTCATGTCTGAAAGCCTCGCCTCCCTCTCCTCTGAAAATTCATTGGCCCTTGAGGAAGCAGCTCTTGTTTTCATGTCTGAAAGCCTCGCCTCCCTCTCCTCTGAAAATTCATTGGCCCTTGAGGAAGCAGCTCTTGTTTTCATGTCTGAAAGCCTCGCCTCCCTCTCCTCTGAAAATTCATTGGCCCTTGAGGAAGCAGCTCTTGTTTTCATGTCTGCAAGCCTCGCTTCCCTCTCCTCAGAAAGTTCATTGGCCCTTGAGGAAGCAGATCTTCTTCTATTGTCTGCAAGCCTCACTTCCATCTGCTCAGAAAGTTCATTGGCTCTTGAGGAAGCAGCTGCTATTCTCATGTGTCAACCTTGTTTCTCGGTCTTCACATTTTTCATTGGCCCGTAATGCAGCTTTTCTTTTTGCATCAGCTGACATTCGTGCCATGGAATTCCTTTTCTTATGAGGTATTATTGTTGTAAAAATAGTCTGTAACTGGCAGTTTCTATATCCTCTCACATAGAGGCAATGTGACTGACATCAGCCTTTCCACCAACACACCCTAACTGACATGCTATTACCTCACACAAGCTTTGTTATACTGAGAATGTCCTTTGTTGCCTATATTAACCAATCAGAGCTCAGATTAATTAACTGTAGCAAAATAGAAGCTGAGCTGTGTTTGGTTGCTATTGGCAGCCTGATAAATCCCCAGCCAACAGGAAGCCCTCCCCCCTGGCAGTATATATTAGCTCACACATACACATAATAGACAGGTTATGTGACTGGCAGCTGCCGTATTTCCTATATGGTACATTTGTTGCTCTTGTAGTTTGTCTGCTTATTAATCAGATTTTTATTTTTGAAGGATAATACCAGACTTGTGTGTGTTTTAGGGTGAGTTTCCTTTGTCAAGTTGTGTGTGTTGAGTTGCGTGTGGCGACATGCATGTAGCGACTTTTGTGAGATGAGTTTTGTGTGGCAACATGCGTGTAGCAACTTTTTGTGTGTCGAGTTGCATGTGACAGGTTAGTGTAGCAAGTTTTGCGCATGGCGAGTTTTGTGCGTGTGGTGCGTTTTGAGTATGTGCAAGTTTTGTGTGAGGCAACTTTTGCATGTGTTGCAACTTTTGTGCATGTGGCAAAGTTTCCGCGTGTGCAAGTTTTGCGTGTGGCGAGTTTTCCATGAGGTGAGTTTTGCACGTGTGGCGAGTTTTGCATGAGTCTAGTTTTGCATGTGGTGAGTTTTGCATGTGGCGAATTTTGCGCATGGCGAGTTTTGAGTGGTGACTTTTTTGTTTCGATTTTTATGTGGCGAGGTTGGTGTATGTGTGGTGAAATGTGTGCTGAGGGTGGTATATGTGTTGAAACACGTCGTAGTGTGTGGTACATTTTGTGTGTGTGTTCATATCCCCGTGTGTGGTGAGTATCCCATGTCAGGGCCCCACCTTAGCAAGTGTACGGTATATATTCTTTGGTGCCATCACTCTCATTCTTTAAGTCCCCCTTGTTCACATCTGCAGCTGTCAATTTGCCTCCAACACTTTTCCTTTCACTTTTTCCCCATTATGTAGATAGGGGCAAAATTGTTTGGTGAATTGGAACGTGCGGGGTTAAAATTTCACCTCACAACATAGCCTATGACGCTCTCGGGGTTGACGTGTGACTGCAAAATTTTGTGGCTGTAGCTGCAACGGTGCACATGCCAATCCCAGACATACACACATACATACATACAAACATACACACACACGCACATTGAGCTTTATATATTAGATTTTATCGCAATCGAGGTAGAACCTCAAGGTTTTTGCCCTTGTTTTTGAAAATTGCAGAAAACAAATGCAGTGCTGCCACTAAGTGTGAACAACAGTTTCTTCACTGTTTTATTGTTTTCTATGGTTATCTATTTCTATTGCTACACTATCAGCTGTGAAGTCTTCTCACAATCCAGCTTCATATTATATTGGCTGCTGCATTTCCTGCTTCTGGTTTTATACAGGAAGTGCCTTTTGATTAACCGTGCTATACCATGAGGTGTGATAACTGCAAGGCATTATGGAGAAGCCTGCTCAAGATCTTGTGATCCTTCACTGATGTGATGTTCTGCAATTTCTAAAATGGTGTCAACTATTTTACATGATTCGCACCAAGCAAACTGCAAACTCAAATTTGTGGAGTTTGGCAAATTGATAAAAAATTCAACGGCTATGAACCAGTTGTCTGTTAGTGAAGAGAAATGGCTCCACTACAATAATAGGTTTAGATGGTATCTGCATTTTATAGTCTTTCCTGCAGTGTAACATACTGGGCAGGTATATAAGACCATTCAATGTACTGCTGGTAAATGATGATCCATGGCCAGCTGGACTCGTCCATCAAAGGCAATGCTTTTGATAGAGATTCGGATTCACTAAGACTGGAAGTCCTGCTGACTCCTTATACTGTACTACCTGTAATTGGCTTTCATTACTTCAGAGGCAGACGGCATCTGAGGGACTTTTTACTTGCCAGCAGGAAGCGCTACTACAGCTTACGATTAAGGAAAAAGGGAAGCCCGCTGACATTAGATCTCAGTGTTTTGGTTTGCTGCCAGTCACATTTCTTGATCAAGTGTAGCGGTATTTGACGTTTCTTATGAAGGCAGAGAGCCTGGAGGAGTTTTATAATTATCACCGCAAAACATTGCATCAATCTGTACATCACCTACCGATATGGGCCCTCGGGCTCAGGTTGACTAAAGGGTTAGTACATCACTGTGTGCAGATGTGTTGAGGACAGTTGTTCAGACATAAGACGTGTTATATGTTAGGAACTACATTTTGCAATGGTTTATATCACGTCTCTGTTATCTGGATCGCTTATTTTAGGACAGAGAGTAATTTGGGTATGGAGAACTGGAGTGGGGAAAGGCATAACTGTAGGGCTACTAGTGGGGCGCTAACAAGCTACTCTGATTTGGCCATGGTGTTCAGATACTCGGCAATGGTTAGGGATCTGCTCCAAATACTTTGCTTATAAATGTTTCAATGCACCCAATGATAGGAACGCAAAGTTTTAGGCCTTTAGCTATAGCATGGTAATATCATGCAGAGCGTTTGTCAAAGTCTGCATGTCGAGATGTATTGTACCTCTTTGATATCGCACTTGTTATATAATATCCGAGATATCAGCACAGCAGAGGTTATTCCGTTTTTCCTGCCTTTGCTATCTCTGAATTATCTGTTTCCAGAAATTAAACCTGTTTTGTCAGTTTTATCTGCACGGCGTCTGATTGCTTCATTTCAGCTTTTTCTCTTGCAAATGTTCTGTAGGAGTCCCAGCAGCTTATTTGTAGGTGTCTGGAAGGTGACATGCTGTGATGTATGTAGCATTGCTAAGGCAAGTGATCCCTGCTAACCAACAATATTATTTGCTGCCTGCGGCTGGCTCGTGATGTAGATCATTATCTCTGTAGGTTTATGCCACTCGGCACAAATTTTGATGCCAATAGAACAGTAATAAGATGTCAAGCAGGAGTACACATTATTCTACTTATGTACCAATCTCTTTTCTGTACTGTAGACATTTCAAGTCCAAAGGAAATATATAGCAACTGGGTATTACAGATACCAAGTAATACGGATCGTGAAACATCTTCATCACGGTTCATCGGTCATATTTAGATTAGAATATAATGCAAAAATATCAATTTTGTGTTCTGTGGCAGAGAGTTAAAGAGCAGTTACACTGCTGTGGGCATGCTGCCACCGTGCAGAGGCGTTGACAGCAGTCCTGGATTAGCCCAGTGACCGCAGGCATGGAGAACAGGGACAATTAAATCTAGTTTTTAAACACACACATTAGCATTTAGGACTAATACAGGCATCATTAAAGAAGGTTTAAGGAGCCTGATAAATGATAAAGAGCTTTTAATACATTTTAGGCAGGGATCACACACAGCGAGATACGGCCGAGTCTCGCAGGTTAAAACCAAGCTCTGGCGCC
Organism: Dendrobates tinctorius; assembly: GCF_039654945.1. Taxonomy (NCBI): domain Eukaryota; kingdom Metazoa; phylum Chordata; class Amphibia; order Anura; family Dendrobatidae; genus Dendrobates; species Dendrobates tinctorius. Next base: position 255,110 of record NW_027361675.1, read on the forward strand.
GGCACTCCTGAGCGGAGCTTGCAGCCGCACAGCAATACATGGAGCTGCACGCTCCGCTCCGGAGTGCCGGTGCCAGAGCTTGGTTTTAACCTGCGAGACTCAGTCGTATCTCGCTGTAGTGTGACTCCGGCCTTAGGGGTAAATCCTGATGTCAGGTTCCCTTTATTGCACTGCCATGCATTTCAGTATTGCTGGTTGCTTACTGCCACATATTTAAATGTTAATTTCTTATGCAGATAGCTATTTTGAATCCAAGTTACAAAATTGCCTGGTGTGCTAAATTGACAATGGCTATTGACTTGCATTTTTCATCCTTCTAAACATAAAAAGTAACCATTTTTTCACAGAAAAAACACCACAAAACTATATAAATTGTAGGTATACAAAGATAAAGTAGGGTCCATACAGTTCTATGGGTGACCTATTCTGAATTCATATAACTCACCTGCTGAAACTTTGGCCCTCAGGAATCTGGAACTTTCCCGGTGATCAGGTGCAAGGAGCACAACTTAGCCTGTTTCTGCTTCTGACTCCATCTTTTTCTGGATCTTTTTTTCTCTTCCCAGCTCAGACCCAGGTTTTTCGTTTTGCTCTTGCCTCCTGCACATACACAGACAAGGGTGGTGTGCCCGAGGCCATGCATACCACAGTGGGATTCACAATTAGGCTATGTGCACACACTGCGGATTCACCCGTGGATTTGTATCTGCGGATCCGCAGGTCAAACCGCAGGTAAAATGACCTACGGTTTTACCTGCGGATGAGCCTGCGGGTTTCCCCTGCGGTTTGCCACCTGGACAATGGAATAGGTGGCAATTCTTTCTGCGGATTCAAAACCGCAGCTTTTCCGCAGTTGAAAAACTGCAGCACGTGCAAAGCGGATGGTAAGTCACATAGACTTACATTGTACTGTGCACTGTCTGCAGAACTGCTGCGGATCTGCAGAGGCCAAATCCGCAGCAGATCCACAGCAGAATCCGCAGTGTGTGCACATACTGTGGGCAGTGCCACTGATACTTCACTTGCAACTTCCAACTCCTCCATAGAGCCACTGAGACTTGAGACCGCTGCCCCAGCTTCCTTTTCTGTACGAGCCCCTAGACATTTGGGAATCATGATCCTCAGGATGGGCACATCTATCCATCGTGGCATTGCTGCAGACTGTCTCTGATTTTATTTTCACCCTGGAGATGGCCACCACGGTTGACACATAGGACCATCCCCAAAGTCATATGCCATACCAGGTCCTCAATTCTAGGATGAACCCAGCTGGGCCTGTATTCACTCCTCTCTTTTCTTTTTTTCCAGGTGAGGTTAACATCAACTCACCTTTCGCGCTTTTTCTTGAATCACATCTTACTGGGTGGGCCTTTTCCTTCCACTTTACTGCAGTGGCCACTCCTCACTGAACGCTGGCACTTCCAGTTCTGACACTCCCTCCAGTAGGCGTAGCCTCTGGAGGGCTAGACATCTCTTCTCACCCTTTTGTTCTTTCTACGCCAATGATGGGCAGGACCTTCTTGTCGTTCTGCACCACTAATCACTATTACAAAGTTCATGTGCAGCGCCATCTTGGAGAACGTAATGGTCACCATCCTTCACATAACTCGACCCTTCCCCACATCACTCTGCTTTTCTAGCTGCATGACTCAATCCTGCCGACTATGACAAGTATAATGTGGCACGGGGCGGTAACCGTGGGTGAGGTACTTGTCTCTTATGTTACATAAAGGTGAGATCCTGGTGGAGTGTGTGTAGACTTGTGCTGTGAGGCCCGCATGTAGTCGATATTGCTGGGTGGCCAGGACTAGATGTTTGACAGTTCAAAGAGGGAGACCATTAATTCAAAATAAACTTTTTACTGAACATTAACATGGGGGGGGCGGGGGTATATGTATTAAATAGCAGGTACCTATGTTTTCAAATGTTTCCTTGATAATGTGTATAATTTTATTCATTTTCCTCACACAAATTCAATCCCTTTCTCTTCTCTCTCTTTAATTGTCCTCTGCCTTCAATATTCCTCACGATTTCACCACAGCCCAGCTTGACAATACAGTTCAGCTAGCAAGAGTCCTTTATTCAACCCGCTGTTCTGTATTCTTTTTTCTCCTTAGGGGAACTATGATGTCAGAATGACAGGTACTTATCTTCTCCTCTACAGACACTCTGGGGCACTCTTTTTGTCTTGTATGCTCCATCCTGTAGGCCTGTCCCTTTGGAAGTTATACATTCTGGGCCTTACTGATAGACCTCCTCTCCCAGAATGCCTCTCCGGTAAATCACTCTGTCTCTGTCACTCTTTCTCATTTCCACATCATGCTATTTTCTTCTCCCTGTCTCATCTCTCTGCTAGTGAAAATCAGGAAATGTGGCACTGCTCAGACCAGACCTTAGGTCTCCTGTCTATGCACTGCAAAGCCCTTTTGGCCTTCTTGACAGGGACTGTCTTTTCTCCCTTCAGCTTAGCTTCTCCCACTATGGGCTAGTCCCGAATATTAACTCCTGCTTTTCCTGCTGTCAGACAACATATATTAGTAATGCCATTAACACATTGCACAATTCAGATTACGCATTACAATAACCCTTGTTCTTTAAGGTGGATAGTGGGCAATATGCCCAACTCCTTATGCAGTTAGCCTAGAGCAGGGGTATAAATCTAATTTTAACTGAGGGCCACAACAGCATTATGGTTGACTTAAACTGGCCACCTGTAACTGGGATATAAGACAGCTATCTCTCGGTAGTAGGGCTATAAGACAGCTGTCCCTGGGCAATAGGGCAAAGAGCACTATCCCTGGGTAGTGGGGCTAAAAGCGCTGTCCATGAGTAGTAGGGCTGAGTGCTAGCCCTGGGTAATAGGGCTAAGAGAGCTTTCCCTGGGTAGTAGGGCTAAGAGAACTGTTCCTGGATAGTAGGGCTAATAAAGTTCTCCCTGGGTAGAACGGCTAAGCGATCTATCAATGGATAGTAGAGAGCTGTATCATACCTCAGAGTCCCAGATAGACTGCTCATTATGCTAAGTCCTGCTGATTCAAAAATAGATCCACACAAAAATGCTGGCTGACTGCATTCTTTGTGTTCACTTTTTGTGCTGGCTGACTGCTTTCACTGTTTGTGCTGGTTAACTGCTTTCACTGCTCTCACTCTTTGTGCTGTCTGACTGAATTCACGGTGTTCACTGTGCTGGCTTACTATGGATCGCCCGCCAGGCAGTGGGGTACTTGGTACCGGGCCGGTATTTCACTGGGAAGTGTCACAGTAGCGGTGACCCGGTCCGTGGCCCTGGGCGTCCATGTAAGGGAGTGAAGTGATGGAATAAAGTTTATGAATAGATGATTCGTGACGCCACCTGTGGTGTTCGGCAAATGTTAAGCCGACGCTGCAGACAGATCCTCTGGGACAGATGGTGTAGTGCAGCAATGATGTTATAGCCCTCCACAGGCAGGGCTGTAGTCCCAGGGCAGTGTAGGTGGGTGTTGGAAAGGAAGGTGCAGTGTCAGGCACAGAGATGTAGCAGTGTCGGGGAGGTTGCAGCAAGAAGGTAAGGACACAATAGGTTGCAGTTTCTTTACCTTTACTTGGCAAATGCAGTCCAGGGTCCAGAGTACAGATGGCACAGGAGCTGGTTAGCCTGGAAGCAAATCAGGAGTCACTCTGGCAGATGAGTTGTGCAGTCTCCTTGCTAGCGCTCTCTATGAAGTACTCCCAGTACTGAGTTACACTGGAGTTCCTCCTTTCTGATGTTATCCACACTCCACTTGCATGGCAGACAGCCATAGCCTTCTATCTCTCTTGGCTCACCCGTCGCTGTTGTGCCTCCGAGGATTATGTGGGAATAGGGCATTTACAGCTTCCTATTCCTCTGGTTTCTGGTGCAGGACCGTTAGTATCCATACACCCTTGGAGTCCAGGCTCCAGATCATGCGCTATCACTGGGACTGAGCTCTCCACTTTCCTCAGTCTCCCAAGCTCTTCTCCTCCACGTCTGCACAGGATGCCCTCCTCACACTAACTGACTAATTTCCCCTCCTGGCCCCCAGAGAGAAGCTCTTCCCCTTAGTATTGGTTCAGAGCTCCCTCTGCTGGCCCGGATTGGGAACTGTGTTGCATGTTATGGTAAACTGCCAGAGAGACACTTCATTGCTTCAAGGCATGACATCACTCTCCCTAGGAGGAAGGCAATGCCACTGTGGCGACCATACTCCTGGGGGCGCCACAACTACGTTTACATTTTGTTGTGGTGGCTGACTGCTTTGACAGCATTCAGTTTGCATTGGCTGACTGCATTCACTTTTTGTGCTGGCTAGCTGCGTTCTCTGCCTTCACTGTTTGTGCCAGTTTACTGCGTTCTCAGCCTTCATTTTTGGTGCTGGCTGACTGCGATCACTGCATTCACCGTTTGTGCAAGCTGACTGTGATCACGTTGTTCACTACTTGTTCAGGCTAACTGTGATCACTGCAGTCACCATTTGTACAGGCTTACTGCGATAACTACAGTGACCGTTTGTGCAGGCTGTGATCACTGCAGTCACTGTGAAGGCTGGCTGTGATGACTTCATTCACTGTGCAGGCTGACCGTGATCACTGTGTTCACATTTGTGCAGGCTGACCGTGATCACTGTGTTCACATTTGTGCAGGCTGACTGTGATCACTGTGTCCACCATTTGTGCAGGCTGACTGTGATCACTGTGTCCACCATTTGTGCAGGGTGACTGAGTTATAACTACAGTCACCGTTGATGCAGGCTGACTGAATTCACGGCAGTCACTGTGTGTGGTGACTGACTGCGATCACTACGTTCACTTTTTATGCCGGCTGACTGAGATAACTGCATTTCATGGCGTACACTGTTCACTCATAAAGATGGTACCCCCTCCGCTGTGCCAA